>NW_023657515.1:79109-96609 GCF_015228065.2 Penaeus monodon | reverse complement strand
GTGTTATCAAGGTTAGAATAAGAATAAGAGGAAAAGGAGAAGGAAGTTGACAGGGAAAACATCTGGATCATGTTCTTGGGACAAGTCTAATCTCTTATGGCCGATCCATTCATGAAATGGAAGTTAGAACTAAAGATAGGGTCAACAATTTTCACTCATTATCTAAAGATAATATATATATATATATATATATATATATATATACACTATTCAATAGCTAATGTTTAAAGTTGCATGGTTCTCAATCGTGGAATCTACAAGATTTAAAGATTAAAGAGTTGTGTGAAAATGCATTAGACATCTCTTAGGCTGAATGTTAGAACGAATTCATATATCTTACCTTGCATTATGAATATTCTTTCCATAACAAATTTGATATTAGAAAGACATATTAAATTTTATATACATAATCATTCATCAAACATAATTAGTAAAAAGAACACTGTTGTCAAGTGTGGTTCTAGAGCTATTAGGGTCCCTAGATGACTCGGTTGATGTGAATCTGTGTGACTTTGAAGTGTCATATATCCTTAATGAAATTTGTGTCATCTAATTCTATTGAGTTATATTTATTTTACCATATCTTGTACTTTTTGTATGTATTCATACTGGTATTCATTTTATTTTTTATTACTATTATTATATTATTATTATTATTATTATTATTATTATCATTATTAATTGTCATTATTATAATTAATAACATTAATACCATTATTGTTATTACTGTCATTATCATGTTTTGTCAGCTCACGCCTGATATATATTTTCTTTGTAATTTCTCTGATGTATGTATTTCTGACGAAGACACAATTGAAACCGGTCAAATACATCTCTTGTATTGTGAAGATATTCATTCTCATTCATACCTTTTCTACATCTGTCGATATGACTACGGTTCATCATGATTGTTATTTATATGAATATCATTATTGTTATTATTTTTATCTCATCATTATTATTATTGTTATAATTATTTGTGTATATGCGTATGTATGTGTATGTATGTATAACAGGACACACACACACACACACACACACACACACACACACATCACTAATATATATATATATATAGTAGATAGATAGATAGATAGACTAGATAGGTAGATATACATACATACATACATACATATAATAGATATATATAAATAAATATATATATATATAATAATACAATATATATATACACATATATATATATAGATATAATATAATATATATATATATATATATAATATATGCCTGCCTGCATGTGTATGTTTATAATTATTTATGCACATGTGTCATTATCATGATTGTTATTTATATGAATAATATTGTTATTATTGTTATAATAATTGTTATTATTATTATTAGCATCATCATCATCATTATCACTAGTATCATTATCTTCAATATTGTTATCATCATTATCATCATATTATTACTAGTATCATCATCATCATAATCATCATCATCATCACCATTATAGTTATCATTATCAATATTACTATTATTATCATTATTATTATTATTATTATTATTATTATTATATATTATTATCATTATATCATTATTATTTATTATATTATTATTACTAGTACTAGTACTGTTTATATTACTACTACTAGTACTAGTACTGTTAGATAGTATATTACTATTACTATTACTATTATCATTATCATTTTCATTGTCATAATCATCATCATCGTCATCATCATCATCATCACCATCATCATCATCATCATCATTTTCATTATCATCATCATTTATATTATCATTATTATTATTGTTGTTATTATTATTATTATTATTATTATTATTATTATTATTATTATTATTATTATTATTATTATTATTATATATTATTATCATTATTATTATTATTATTATTATTACTACTACTACTACTACTACTACTACAATACTATCTATTACTATTACTATTACTATTACTATTTATCGTATCTTATCGTTTATCGTTATCGTTATCGTTATCGTATCGTATCGTTGTCGTTATCGTTACTGTCATAATCATTATCGTTATCGTTATCGTTATCGTTATCATTACATTATCATTATCGTTATCGTATCGTTAATAACATTACGTATGTTATCGTATCGTATATCTATCGTTATTACATTATCGATTATTATTTATATGTATTCATTTATCATCATATCATAGCATCGTTATTATTATCCATAAATTATCTTTTATTTTAATATTTTTATTATCAGTGCTGTTTTTTATTTCACTATGTGGGAAAACTTTAAAACATAACAATAGAATATAAATTTAAAAACCATCCCCGCCAAAAAGTCGGGAAAATTTAAAGTATAGAAAAAGTATGCTATTATTTCTAAATTGCTGTCGATCATTGATCCTGAAATTGCAAAAGTTTCTTTAAATATACCTCGCTTACAGCCTGCACGCCATTCCAATCTGATTTCCTAGGAGGAATGTGCAGAGATGACTTCGCGGTCGAGGAGGAGTGTGGAGTGTTTACTTTCTCTAATCTCTCTATTAAAGTGTGGTTCTAAGTAAATGTTGGCTAACTAAACCAAAACAACAAATAAATAATTAAGTAAAAATATATCGTTACAATCATATTGTTTACACCAGATCGCTGACAATCCTCACTGTTTCGACCACAAATATAAGTTTTACGCCATTATCAACAATACGTGCAGATTGATTGATTGATTATCTAAAATTTCTGCGCGTCACAAGTAGCAGGTCATTAGCGGCGAATACCTTGTTAGATACAAATATTTAAATAGTTAAAACTTTAAAGAAAATCTATCAATAAATATCTTAAAGGTAACAATTAGATAATAAAAATCAAAGCCATAAATGTTACTGCTCAAGTGTATAAAATTATTCCATTAAAACATTATGCACTTCTTTTTGATCACTCAGCTGCCAAAGGGACATCTTAATCTCTCAACAGTTTGTTTTTCTTGACGGTTTAATTGGGCCTTCCATTTTCCTTCCATTACGCGAAGACAAATCCTGGGTTTCAGGTGGGGTGGGAGGGAAAACGAGCCAATAAAGGTCTGAGCAGCAGTTGCCTTGGCCTTCCGTTCAGCTCGTCTCCCACTGATACCAAATGGCTGGCACCGAACACGTTAGTAAATTATTCTTACGTGTTGACATCAGTGCATGCTAATCATGAACTCCCCACTACTGAAGTGAGGAGTTTGAAGCTCTTATGCTTGCAGGCAATACATTAACAATAGATGTTCGCTAAGATCTCTAGTCATCTTAAACTGCTGCAAGGATGGTTGAAACTTTGCTGCAAGATCGAGGCTGCTAGAGAAACCGATGCCAAGCTGTCTTCCTTTGCTCACTGCTTGCAAAGCCTACACCATTTTCAGATTTCGAACCACTCTGTATATATGCATTCTGATCCTTGTATTAGAAATGTGCTGAAGAAATATCTTGACTTCTGCATCGGATCATGTCCTCTTACCAATTCCAACCAAATACAAATCACACTTGATTAGTTAAGGGGGGCATTGGGAATTAACAGCCAGACCTTAGGAGATTTAATTTAAGATCTTCCACAAGATTCTCCATTCTCCTATCATAGGATCGGAATGCTAAAGGGGTTGAAAACCCCCAAAATGCGAAGTAGAGTTGGAAACCTTTGTACTCGATCTAGTAAATTAGGTTCATGTTAGTCCCAGTGTAATGAATAGGTGGTCTCCACTCTCAGCATACAGGACTCCACAGAGATAAAATGCAAGCCCCAGTACAGATTCTGGGAGCCTTCATTAGTGAACTGAGTCCAACATCTGGTGAACAAGGGAGTGCAGACGAATAAGTCTCACATCCAAGTCAAGCTTACTACAATAGCGCTCGGTAAAGCCACAGAAGCGTGTGCGGTCGCACATCCCAAAGCATTAGATGTAAAGAACCCTGCCAAATGCTAAGCGCTTTTGTAGCCTTCACTTTTTTAACTGTTGATATGAGGCACCCATGTAAGCCTTGATGTCAAAAGTTAGACCCACTACCTGGCAAATCGCAGGGTTTGCTCCTAAATGAGATGAAGGATGGAATCGTCCTTGTTGGGGAAATGTATAGCATGGTCTTGCTTGGCAGAAAATTTGAATCATGAATGTTGCGCACTGTCACACCTGATTATTGCAGTCTGCGGTGTCATTGTACATCCTGTAAGCTTCCTCCTGGAGCAGTGAAATGTAAAGTCTCTCCACTACGATTACATGAGTCATGCACTTGGAAACTTTACCAATGTATTTATAGCAATGGCAAACAGGAGTCACACTAAGACCCTCCCTTGTAAGACCCCTCAGACTGATCTTCAGTCTTTACACGAAACTGTTTGTCCCATCCGAACTCATAAACTTCTTTAGCAAGGAGCTTTGTAGTGAATGTAGTAATGTCCTCTTAAACAGAAGTCATCACAGCTTCATGAGTATGCATGCTTCCAAAGTAGTACCGTAAGCCCTTTTCAGGTCAAGAGATGCTACATGTGACGTCGCTGTGCAAAGGGAATTCTGTATAGAAGTTCCATCCTCACAAGTGCATCTGTGGTCTAGCTCGAATTTTCTAAATCCACATTGATATGGTGACACATTTTGCCTTTTTAACAGCCATGTCAACTGAAGTTTACCATTATCCTCCAGCGGCTTGCAGATGCACTCCCAAGAGAAATTGGTCGTAATTCCCTGTTTGGAAAGCATCGTTGCCAGGGTTGTAGGAACCAGGAATGATATAGCCTCTTCCAATGGATGGCAACTGTACCCCCCTATAGATCTAGTGAATAGTCCAACAGGAACTTCCTGGAGCTTTGTAGTGAGATATCTGTATGGAATACTCACTTATCGGTGGCAGTCTTAGGCAGAGCTACAGAGCATGAGTCATCTCTTGTGCAAAAATGGCAAGTGTATGGAAGTGCTAGCAACAGTACCTACGAGAAAGACACTGGGTGTTATATCTGTTCTGCCCGAAAAGTGGAGACTTGGGCAGTGTAAGATGCTATCAGAGGCAGATCTCTGCCACGGATTAGCTAGCTCGATTTGCAACATCTTTTTGTCTGTGATGATTATACAATCTATCTTCAAAGCAGATGTGACAGGATTGCCAGCAATCTTACACCTTGTCCCTACATGTAATGTCCACGACAACGTCTAGCCTCTTAGATCATCTGCGCTTGGCTCGGGTCCTTTTGAAGGATCAAGGTTATGCCTGCTACTTTTGGGAATGGATGCTCTGCTGACAGGTGAATCGTGATGTAAATGATAAACAGCTCTTGACACATGGAAATCATCACAGATTTTGCAATATTGAGTGATCTAAGATTCAGTCTGCATGTCAGTCGCCTCTTGCCTTGACTGGAATACCATCACTTCCTTAAAGGTATTGGAAAGTGTCGCTCCATGTAAGCTCCATGACTGCAAGTGAATTCAACGTGAATCATGTAGCTCTACAGGTGTATATTGGAGAAGTCCCAGTTTGATTTGGAAATGTGGAGTGTCTTAGATCAAGACTCAGGGCTTTCCTCGAGGGTCAAAAGGTCCAGGTGATGGACCAATGAATCCCAAGAGTAAAATGATGGCAATGCCAGTAGACTTCCAAATCATATTTTGAATTTTTTATTGGCCTCGGAGAGTTCGTCCCGCGACCAGGTGCAAGGTCAGCTCCGCTCCCTCGGACCAGTGACCCCGCGAGCGCTTTTACCAAGCAGGCGTAGCGTGTGTTCCCCCTACATGTGTTGTGAGTCGGTACGTGACTACCCTCTATACCGTATATCCGGGTGCACTGAGTCTCCGCTCGCAGCATGAACGCAATCCTCGAGAATCCGCTCGACCGCTTCAAGAAGGCTAAGAAAAAAAACACGAAGTAACGTTGGGCCCCTTTTATATCATTTTCCCTTTTCTCCTATAAATGTTAACCGTGTTGTTTTTGTTGATATAAAGATGCTATGACGCAATGACATCTCACACTATCCTTCACCTCAGACCATTTCCTTGATCGAGTATAGCGTAGACTTCCCCCATACATAGGCACAGATTGCCATATTCCGGTTGGTAACGCCTAATAGATCTGCGCCCATCGTTCAATAAACTGAGTTATTGTTCGATGGAACCTGGTCGTGTGACTGTTATATTGAGGCTAGGTTAAGCTAGAAATATTCGCTTATTATCACTTTCTCACCTCAAGTCGCTGCATGTTTGGGATATCCCAAGCATTTGTGTGATTTGTGAAAATTTAAATATCCTTAGGGAATTTTGCGAGTGCCCATTACAGATACGCAGAAAAGAGCAGGTTATTATAGATTTCCCTGGCTTGAGTCACTTCAGTCATATACGGCATTTGGGTAAAGGATCCCCCCGTTAATGAGGTCTGGCATGCATGGCTAGACATATACCTCGGCAGTTCAGATTTCTGACCCCGAGAAGATTTGCTTGATAAAAAGATGGCGAATATTTTTTTCATGTCACCATTCATTCATGCGTACATTCTGTTGCATATCATTATATGTTGAATTCAATGTGGTAGTTGAAATAATTTTAAATAGCTAGCATTGCTAATGTACTTCAGTTTTGTTATAGTGAACGTTAATATTCATGTTTGTGATTCATTCTCTGTGTGAGGTCACTCTCGCTTTCCCTCTCATTCACGCTAGCTGTCACTCACACACGCACACACACACACATTCACCTCACTCACACACGCAGGACAAAAGACACTGAACATTTTCATTAATAGGGTTGGTTGCTGTCTTAGTGTTGGCATAAAGATTTATGATGTATCTCTTTAGCCCACAATTTTGTCTGTCATGACGAGTGGCTCGTACATGATGTACAAGTTACATCTATTCTTCTCTCTGTATGACGACTGTGGTTCAAGTAAATCCTCGTGGATTGCCGATGTCGTTTCCCTTATCTACTCTCATATCTATCAGAGACAGTTGGTAGTTCAAGCCAGGTCCATGCGGATCGCTACTGACGTCTCCCTCTTCTATTTTCTTCTTTATCTTAAAGTAAAACACAAAAGGAAAAAAAAGACAAAAATAAATTTAAAAACCAACATTAAAAAACGCAATTTTTTTTTATAAATAACCGGCTAGTGGTAGTTAACACCCCCTCTTCTCTGTTGCCTTTCTTTTTCTCTTACTCTGGCCCTTATGTGTATGATCTGGTTCCCAACTATATATTGCAATCGGACTGACACGGCACCGAAGGAGGACCCTTAGGATGCTGTGAGAAAAACGTCATCGGAAGATCGCCATAGGCCTGTGGCCAAATGTCGTCAGAGCAGGTGTTAAGCCGTCCCATAATGTAGTGGATGGGCATTGCCTGCCAGACTCCCCGTAGATCCATAGAAGCACCAACAACTTGCCGCAGGTACCAGTTGCCCCAGGATGCTGTGCATAGGCGACGCCTGGCGGACGCCTGCAGATCTGGTCAACTCCAGGAGCTTGTAGCGCAGGTATCAGCCGCCCTGAAATGCCGCCCCTGCCCCAACGCCCGTAGATCCGGATGAAGATTACGAGGACGTGTGGACGCGAGAAGGACCTGGACGAGATCTGTGAGTACGTGTGGACGTGGACGCCGCCGAGTCTAGACGAATCCGAAGTCAAGGAGGACCTGTGCGAGACTTTCGAGGACGTGTGGACATTGAGGACGTGTGGGCATCGAGGACGTTTGGACATCGAGGACGGACAGATTACACCGAGGACCAGAAGGATGAAGACAACATGGACGAGCAGCCACGAAGATGCACCAGGACAACGCATGGACCAGCCAGGTATAGGTCACCCTTGAGGGCAAGTCTTAAGATGGCCTCGAGAAGCGAGGCATGAGTAGGATGGGCAAGCAAAGTACAGTGTGGCAGGCGGGGCCGGTGGACTCACCTCATCCCCCCATGCTTCATCCAGCGGCCTGCTATTACTTCCTCCAGAGTGGAACGAGCACACGACATACCGAGGATGAACATAGCCTAGGAGAGTCGTCGCCAGCGGACCAGTGCGCTAAGTCAGCCCTCGCTTCCCTCCGGGCGGGCTGACCCGACACGCGTGACCCCACGCAGCGCTTTACCCAAAGCCAGTCGTAGCGTATGTTCACCCCTTCCCTGTGTTTGTATCCATGTCAGCAACTCGTCCAAGAGTACGCATACTGTCTCAGTGTGTGTGTGTTTGTGTGTGCTCCCACAAATCCACGCACACGCATACTATATATATATAAATAAATGTAGGCGGGTTGATATCTTATATATACGTATGTATGTCTGCATAACATGTATATATAAAGATATATATATTATATATATACTATATATATATATATATATATACATCTTATATATATTATATTAATATATGATATATATCTAATATTATATATATCTGATACATCTTATATCCTCTACGTGGTGTGTGGTTTAATACAACACATATTAATACAGGTATAGTATTAATATATATATATACCTATATATAATATATCTATATACACATCTATATTTATATATATATATGTATATATATATATATATATATATGCACACACACACACATGATGTGATTGTATATACACTACATGCACATATATACGTATATATATAGGTATATATATACGGTGTATGGGTATGCAAACCACACACCACACACACACCACCACACACACACCTCCACACACACACAATATCTATATATATATATATATATATATATATATATATATATATATATAGATAGTTATACATATCTATTTATGATATATATAACATAAATAATTATAAGGAATATAACACATACACACGCATACATACACCACAGATAGATAATAGAAGATAGTAGATATATATCAGATATATATAAGATATTATGAATATACATATATATATAGATTATACACACACACATATAAGGATATATGATAGATAAGATATATCTATATATATATATATATATATATTATATATGATATGTATGGTGTGTGTGTATGTGTGTGTGTGTGTGTCTGTGTGTGTGTGTGTGTGTGTACACACACACGTACACAGATCTAAGACACAAAATATATAGACTTTGATTATATATATCTATATCAAATATATATATATATATATATATATAGAGAGAGAGAGAGAGAGAGAGAGAGAGAAAAAAAGAGAAGAGAGGAGAGTTTAGCGGAGAGAGAGAAGAGAGAGAGAGGAGAGAGAGAGAGAGAAAGAGAGAGAGAGAGAGAGAAGAGAGAGAGAGAGAGAAAGAGAGAGAGAGAGAGAGAGAGGAGAGAGTGAGAGAGAGAGAGAGTGGTAAACTAGTTTTAAAGATGCTAGTGATTTATTTTACGTTCGACAACAAGGCAATGTTTTGTATTGTCTCAAATCTTTCGCTCATTCGACTGTAAAGATTTTATAAATAGAAAAGCCATTTTATGCGATTTTAAACTATCATTCTCTGAAATAAAGCAGATATAGGGTTAGAAAGAGGACTTCAGAATAACAATCGCCACTGATTTAAAATGATTTACAAAATATTGGTCAAGACAGAAACCGCTATCTCACACAAGGCAACTATTGATCACACCCCAATATAGGAATTAGATGTACATAACTACCTCAAAACAGTAAACTGACAGATTATTGCAATCTCAGTAATTTCGTTACGACAGTAAACACAGGTATAATTAATATTTCTTCACACGTTAGGTTGTTGATTCATTCCGAAATACGTCAGTTTCTCCTAAATTCCAGCCAACAAGCTAACTACGGAGAAACGCCAACGATGCCCAGAAATTCTAAATATTGGTATGTCAACCTCGCGCGGCCTCGCCCACGCAACCACACAGATACCGAACTATGTAGCCGTGTCAAACTACTATCTCTTGGTCTGTGTCCCGGGCGAAGCTCATTATTACAGATTAGCTCCAGTGACCGCGTGTCTCTTTCGTTCCTAGCTCCCATCCGCTTTTCCTTTTTCCCTCTTCATTTTCCAGCTTCAATTTCGGTCCACGGTCTGACCCTCCCCGCTCACTGGGAGCGTGCGGCCGTCTTGCGCTCAAGCCCTTTCGAGGGTTTGTTAAATTACCACTCATCAAAAGGAGTAATTGCTATCATGTCTGTGCGACTGCATTAAATACTGCTACAGTTAAATAGTGATATAGCCTCGACACTCTTCGCTATGACGCACCACGGGTGCGCGAACACACACACACACACATAATATCTATTATCTATCTACATATATAGTATATATATATATAATATATATATATATATATATATCTATATACTTATATATATATATAGTACGGAAACGTAGGATTACTGATTGAAAGTTTCGGTATTCAGATAAACATCCGTTGTTTGTCTAAATGTTAGGAAAGATTACTGAAATTACAAAGAAATAACATATAAGAAAACATACAAATTTAATTAGTTACAATTATATCAAAGAAGAAACTATCAATATATAGAAATATTATACATGTTCATAACCATCAAATACTTAACACTTAATATAAAGAATTTAGTATTACAACATCAAATCATACAGTAATCATTTCAACTCACCGAAAATTATGATTTCCGATCCTTCGTATAGGTTCCAGCGAACCTTATGTTTGCTGCCAATTATTACTAAACATAATAAAAATAATAATAAGGATAATAATGATAATGATGCCAATGAAAAAAAAGTTATAATGATAATAACAATAATAATGATAATAGTAATGATAATTAATATTAGCATGATAATAATAATAAAGATAATGATAATAATCACAACAATGATAATGATAATGACAACAATAAAAACAACAACAATAACAGCAACAACAACAATAACAATAATAATGATAATAATAGTAATGATATTAATAATAATAATAATAATAATAATAATAATAAAAATAAAATAATAGTAATAATATAATAATAATAATAATAATGATAATAATAATAATAATAATAATGATAATAATGATAATAAATATTTTTAAAATATCAGTAACAATCATAATACTCCTAACATGATAATGAGAAAATTATTATAATTATTCTAATAATCACGATAGTATTAATGAAGATAATTTTAAAAGATAAGAATAAAAAAAGTAATAACATCAAGCAAATGATGATAGTGAAATTACAATGAAATTAATAATACTTTAAATAACCAATAGCAATTATGATAATGATAAAAACAATAATAATAATTTTTACAATAATAATAATAATAGTAATAATTATAATAATAACTTTTTATTATATTATTATTATTATTTTTATTATTATTATTATTATTATCATTTTACTATTATTATTTTAATTATTATTATTATCATTATTATTATTATTATTATTATTATTGTAATGGTAATAATGATAATAATAACAACAACAATAATAATAATAATAATAATAATAATAATATTAATAATTATAATGATAATAATAACTTTTTATATTATTATTATTATTATTATTATTATTATCATTATTTATTTTTTATTTATTATTATTTATTGTAGTTATTTTATTATCATCATTTTTTATATTTTTTATTATTTATTTTTTATTATTTTATTATTATTATTAGCATAATAATAATAATGTTGATGATGATGATGGCAATAATGATAAAATAAAATAATAATAATAATAATAACAATAATAATAATAACAGTAATAACAATAGTAATAATAAAAATAATAATAATAAATAATAATAATAAAATAATAATAAAAGCAATAAAATAAAAAATAATAATAATAATAATAATAATAATAAAAAAAATATATATATGATATATATATATATATATATATAATATATATATATATATATTTTATATATATATATATATATGTATGTATGTATGTATATGTATATAATGATAATATAATAATAACAATAATAATAATAATATTATTATTATTATTATTATTATTATTATTATTATTATTATTATTATTAACAAAGATATAATAATGAGGATGATAATATTGATGATCATAATGATGATGATAATAATATGTTGACGATGAAAATTATAATAATAATAATTATAATAATAATAATTATGAAAATAACAATATCAATAATAAAATAAAAATTTATGATAATAACCCAATGATAATGATGAGAATGACAGTACCCATAATAAGATAATGATAATGAAAAATAAAATTAAATATGAAAGAATAAAAAGTAATGATATAATATATAGTAAAAAATAAAAAAAATAATTTTAGTAATGATAATAATAATAATAATGATAATATAATAATAATAATAGTAATAAAAATTATAATAATAATGATAATAATAATAATAATAATAATAATAATAATAATAAAGACAACAATAATAACAATAAAAGAATAACAGCAACAACCAGAACAATAATAATAATAGTAATTATATTAATAATGACAATAACAATAAAAAAATAAAGATAAAAAAAAATATATATAATAATAAATAATGATAATAAAGATAATAATGTGATCATACATGTGATCCGTTGTACTTAAATTTGATACTGCATGTTTTTCTTGATTTATTTTGTTTAACGATTAGGCTTAGTCTCCCCTTAACTCCTGGCATAAAGTGGAGGAGCTTATTTTTGCTTGGGATTGTTCCAGCATTATCCCCTCCGTTGCACAATAAAATCGCAACACAGTGAAGTACTAAAATCCTAAAATTTTAATACCACCCTTTCAGAATTACGTTAATAAAAAAAATATTTAAATCATTTATTTCATTTGCGCAAGGCGCCATGCATAAATTTATATGCCGCTATCATTAAAAAAAAAAAAAAAAAAAAAAAAAAAAAAAAGAAAAAAAGAAAAAAAATAATAATAACAACAAAAATAATAATGATAATAATAATAATAACAATAATGATAATAACAATAATAATAATAATAATAATAATAATAATAATAATGATAATGATAAAATGAAATAAATAATACAATAACAATATCAGTGTTAAAAGTATCAAAAAAAAAAAAAAAAAAAAAAATAGTGATAATAACAATAACAGCATTAATAATAATGATAATGATGATGATAATAATAATATTTTAAAAAATAACAATAATAATTATGATAATTAAACATAATTAATAAAATTTTAATGATAACGGTTTTTGAAAATAAAATAATACTTTAACTATTATAAATACTAACGGTATGACGATTTAAAGAGAATTATGATAATAATATGTTGTAAAAATGATGGTGATAATATAAAGTGATTGTTAATTTTAATACTTATGATAGCAGTAGTAACGATAATAAATGATAGTCATAATAATAATATTCATAATTATGATAATAATAGTGAGAGATATGATGAATTATAACTGTTAATAATAGTATTGATAATAATAAATAAGATAATACTGAAATAAATGATAATGATAACTATAGTGAAAACGATAAATTAATGGTAATTTTGATGAATCAAATAGCGATAATGATAATAATAATGATAATGATTTCAATAATAATTTAAAATAATAAAAATAATAATGATAATAAAAACAAAAATATTAATAACAATAATAACAAGTATAACAATAATAATAGTCATTGTAATAGTTATCATTACCATTATTATTATCATTATTATTATTATTGTTATTATTATTATTGTTATTATTACTATTGTTATTATTATTATTATTATTATTATTATTATTACTATTATTATTATTATTATTATTATTATTATTGTAGCGGGGCGTAGACCCAGTAGAATTCACTATGTCTGGTTGAGTTCGGGCTCAACCGAGAATATAGATTTTATTAAGGAAAAGATTCGTCTGCAGTGAAACAGATGTAAGATTCAGGCCCACGGCACGCTGCCACCACCCGATTAGTAGGTTCGGGAACCGTGTGTGTTGTGTATGGGGGTGTGAATGTTGTATGAAAGAAGGGTGGAAGGAAAGTACAGGATGTATGTGCTGAATGTTGGATGTGTAAGTGTGTATATGTGAAAAGGGAGATAGCGTAGGCTGAGCGTCTGCGTGGATGTTTGGAAGAAAAACGCAAAATCATAAAATTCTTCCTCTTCCTTCAGTTGAGCATCCACCTGCTGGAAGTGGGGAACCCAGGTATAGCAAAAGTTATGGTCTGTTCTAGAGTATCAGCTTTAATATACTCCGATTCATCTAGCCTTCTTACAGCCTTTCAGGGGTTGCGAGATAGAGTAACCAGCAATGTGCTGGGTTTAAAGGGGACCCCAGCCCAAGTAAGTTTCAAGCATTCAGCCCTTAGTCTGAACCAGAACTTTTAAAATGTAAATATAATTTGTTATTTGACTGGGACCGAGTGAAAGCTCTACGATAGTATGATATTTATTTATTGAGCAAATCGCACTCATTAGGGAGGTCTACAGGAATTCAGTCATGGGAAATGGTTATAGATGCGTACATCACCAATTTATCACAGCGGGGGTGATGGGACGTGAAAATCACACCCGATAGACTCAAAAATGACTCAATATATTTTCACCCCCAAGTTGGCGTCCAACCCATAAGTATTTTTAAACAGTGTTTTAGCACGAACACATCTCAATCTCTGATATGAGCAAGTTAATCTCCAACCCAAAATGGAGATTAACGTAAAAAAAAAAAAAAAAAAAAAACTAAAATAAACTAGTGCTGATAAACTCTGAATAAAAACACTTGTGTAAACAAATAAGAAACATAATTTAGCGTCGAAGGCCAAATAACATAATATAACACCACAGGGGACCACAAATCACGGACTGCCTGACACCCACAAGGTCGGGAGGTATCAAGACAACAAATCGAGACAAAGTAAAAAAAAAGTAAAAAAATAAAATGGCCTGAAATTATTATGGGCGAGACTTATGAAATAAACCTTCCTCCCAGGAGGTACGGATCCTCGAGTGAGGGAAGGAAAACTAGTATTGACTTTGTTTAAAATCAAGGAAGGCAAAACTGGAGGGACGGATCCTCAAGCAGTGTTCCTTCTGTGTGATGTGGTGCTCTTGTACTCTGACACTTTGAGTTCACCAAGGCCGCTTTGGGGCAGTGAAAGAGTGCACCCCACAGATGGTGATGAAAACGTGTCACACGCCAAAATCCAAAAGAGACCAGGTGTCTCCTACACACAACCAATAAAAGAATACTTAGCCCTTTTCGGAGACAATCTCGGCAAATCCTGGCGTGAAGCGAGGTAAATCCACAAAGTAAATCCAAAGCGAGCACACCGAGAACGGGACCACAGTACACACAGAAGTCAGGACCGAACTGTCTTCCCCTCACAAAACTAGGGGTATTTATACCCGAAAAAGACCCTCAGGCCATGCCCCAGGCATGGCGCGAAAAGAAGAAAATATGCAAAATAAGAGTTGGACTACCAACCCGATAGTCCGGCAGTCCAAACAAGCCAACGACCCAAACAACCGTGAAAAGAGAGGGAGAGAAAAAACACTATCAAACGACCATTACTCCCTTCAGGGGCTATTGTGACACTTTGGAAGGAAAGTATATATAGGAAAAAAAAATGGTAATGTACAATTTACGGTATGGGACTTGGGAAATTAATAAATCTTTTATTTTTCTCGGAGACTTCAACACCATCCAAGTAACGAGACTTGGTTTAAAATACGTTCTTTGGTTATTTTTATAACCATGTTCATACTATTTCGTAACACTGCCCGCCTCGTTGGTGGAAGCGGAGCATCGCAGAGTTCCCCACGTCCTTTGTTCCGTGGTAGAGAAGGCAGGCATGTGGCATGGTAAAGACCCGGCCTCAATCACTCGGCGCCCGAGGACGATGTCAGTCCAGGCGAGATCGACCTTAGAGTCGGCGAGTGCGCAGCCGTACACTACAATTATTATTATTAATGCTATTATTATTATTAATATATTTTTCTTCTTATTATTATTATTATCATTTCTATTATTATTATCATTATTATTATTATTATCATTATTATTATTATTATTATTATTACTATTATTATTATTATTATTATTATTATTACTATTATTATTATTTTTTTTTATGATTATCATTATTACTATTATCATTATTATTCTAGTTTTAGTGCCGTAAGAAGAATAATGGTATCATTAATAATAATAATAATAATAATAATGATAATAATAATAATAATAATAATAATAATGATAATAATGATGATGATGATAATAATAACAATAATGATAATAATAATAATAATAATAATTAATAATTATTATTATTATTATTATTATAATAAGAAGAAGAAATATTAATAAAAAAAAATAATGATTATAATAATAATAATGATCATTACAACAACAACAACAACAAAACGAATACATTTATAATAATAATAATGATACTAATAAAATAATAATAATAATAATAATAATAATAATAAATATAATAATAATCATATTAATAATAACGATAACAATAATAATAATTATAATAATAATAATAATAATGATAATAATAATAATAATAATAATAGTAAGGATAACAATAATAATGATAATAATAATAATTATTATTATTATTATTACTATAATGATGTCGATTATAACAAGAATGATAATAGTAGCCACACATACTCACACACATACACACACACACAGAAACACACACACATATCATCATCATTATCAAGGGGCTAACGTCGACGGGGGCGCATGGCTGCATCTACCCTTCGCCTCCAGCCACGAGGATCCCTCGAGGCGAGTCTCCAGGCAGGCACACGGCCCATCTCTAATTCCTCGCGACAGGTCTCGTCGAGCTGCCCAATCCATGATCTCCTAGGTCGTCCCACAGGTCTCCTCCACCCAGGGTTGTCTCGCAGAGAGACAACCTGGTGGGCAGGGTCGTCCACAGGGAGACGAGCTAGGTGGCCATATAGCCTGAGTTGGCGATCCCGGAATATGCAAGTAACAGGTCCCATGCCAGTCTCACGGTGTAACCGCCGGTTGGACACGCGGTCCTGCCAACTGTACCCCAAGATCCGGCGAAGGGACTTTTACAAAAGCATCAAGGTGAGACTCCAAGACACTGGATAGCGTCCATGTTTCACTTCCATAGAGCAAAACTGGCAGTATCAAGGCTTTGAAGACACGCAGCTTGGTCCTTCTGCATAGGTACTAATATCTCCAAACCTCTTGTTGATCGAGTTTATTGCTCCTGTTGCTAGACCAATCCGTCTACTGACTTCCTGGTCTGACAACCCCGAGATATGGACTATGCTACCAAGGTATGTAAAACTTCAACGTCCTCGCCGCAAGCATGGATCGACTGAACGGGTTCCTCTAACAGGCCCCCAAAGTCCTGAATCTTGGTCTTGGTCCAGGAGACTTCTAGGCCTAAGGGCTTCGCCTATTTGCTAAATGCATCAAGAAACCGCCATAAGTGCCTCCTGGGACTCAGATAGGATGGCAAGTCAAGGTCTGAGATCTTAATATTGCCTAGTGTTGCTTCACACTGACTTTGGCTAGTAGCTCTGCCCATTATCCAGTCCATACAGGTGTTGAAAAGTGTTG
>NW_023657515.1:54109-74109 GCF_015228065.2 Penaeus monodon | reverse complement strand
CCTGAACCCACTCCAAGTCCACTCCCTGGATTTTCAGACTTGTGCCTTGAACTCTCTGTCTCAGAGCCATAGCCTTGGGTTTTAGCTGCAGAGATCTTAAGTCCTGTCCTACAACACTCCTCGGATACGAGGTCCAGACAACGCTGGGCTTTGTTTAGGCAATATGCTCCAAGGGAGATGATAGCAAGATCGTCTGCATAGGAGATGATCTTGCACCCCACTGGGAGGTTTATGTTGAGGATACAGGATATTAATATGTTAAAGAGAGCTGTACTGAGAACTCCATCCTGTGGCGTTCCATTCTCTAGTGGCATCTGCTGTGATAAGTGACCTTGGAATTTGACTCTGGCTGTTCGATTCCTAAAGTAGTCACCTATCCAAGCTAAGAGCTTACCTCTGATTCCTTTTTGGATCAGGCTCTCCTGAATGGCAAGATAACTTGCTAATTCAAAAGCCTTCTCCAGGTCAAGGAATACTACCACAGATGTGCCCGTGCTTATTGTGCTCAATAGCGTGGCTATGCTGTGCGCTGTGCTCGTGCCCCTGGTGAACCTGTGGAGGTGTTCATGTGGGGGTCCCATTTTCCATCAGAGCCGGTTCAGTACCATCCTCTCAGCCGTCTTGGCTAGACAGCTGAGGAGAGAGATGGGGCAGTACTTCCCTGGCTCATTTGGTTTAGGGATGGGAACTATGATAGCCCCCTTCCAAATCTGGGGTAGAGTGGAAGTTTCTCAGGACTTGTTGATGAGTTGCAGGAATGCAAGCTCACCTACTAGTCCCAGGTGGGAAATGAGTACGAGATCCCATCAGAGGCTGGGGTACGAGATCCCATCAGAGGCTGGGGCTGTGTTACAACTGGCTTTATATGCATTTCTTAGTTCCCCCAGAGAAAAGATAACGTCTGAGTTATCGGGTTGAGCTGCCCTTTCTCTGATATGAGAAAGTCTGTTTGGTTGTAGGCATTCTTGTCTTGCCCTCAATTCGGCTGGCAGGCTGTTGCTACTTGTTCTTGCAGAGAACTTGTGCGCCAGTCTGTTGGCCTCTGACTGGGGGTCATGGTGTGTGCATCTCGGGGCTAAGCAGCTGGTAGCTCGCTTGACCCATTGCCATAGGGTGGTATGGTGGTTGAAGGACTCACATTCCAGCCACTTTTCCTGCCTGACTCTGCTGGCAGTTTCCTTGGCATCCCTGACAGCCTCCCGTAGGAGGGCTAGGTTGTCAGGGGTTCTTTGCCTTTGGAAATGTTTTCAGCACATATTTGCCCTGTGGCTGACCTCCCTAATCTCGTCGTTAAAGTACCAGGCGTCTTTGTGACTCCTGGACCAAGGCCGAGTTTTGGGTATGGTCAGTGATGCTGCCTCATCAATGGCATTTACAAGTCTGGCTTGTAGCACTTCCACATTTTCACTTTGTATGGGTTCATTGCTTCTCAGAAAGCAGGCCAAGGCGTTCTGAAACGCCTGCCAGTTGGCCTTGTCTGTTTTTCATCTTGGATTCGGTCGTGGCATTTCGGCTGGGCCACTATCCATGAGGGTAGTTATAGTGCCGTGTCAAAGAGACCGTCACTAGTGAAAGTCTCATCGATATACCAGCCAATCCTCTCCACCAGAGTCGCAGTGGCCAGGGTGAGGTCTAGGACCCCTCCTCTGACATGCGTTGGCTCTTGGTTATTGAGGAGAGCGATCTCGGGGAATGTCTCAAGCACGTTGGCTATGTGATGGCCAGCTGCATTTGGTGCCCAGGAGGGAGCCAGACATAGGTGCCTGGGGGGGCGGGAACAAAGTCTGGTCGCTTCTTAGCAACCTCTTGCCGCTTGAGGGCCGCCTCTTTCCTGACAGAGCAGGCCAGGCTCCAGCGTGATGCCTCTTGGCACAGTTGGGACATTTGGCTGTTGTGTCCCTCTTTTCCTCTTTGTAAGTCTTAATGCACACTGGTGTTGTGTGCCTCGCTACGGTGATGTCCGTACTTTTGGCACTTGAATCACCGAAGTGGGTCAGGCACGTATGTTCGAAGGTTGTAGGTACCCCAGTTACCCAAATCAAGGGTAGAGGTTGGGTACCTTTCATGGTCACAAGGACTTGCCTTGTTGGAGTCTTCCCTTTCGACATTCGGGAAGCCTCCACGACCTGTGGGTGTGATGCGATCATCTCCACATCATATGAGACTGAGAAGCCAAGTAGCACCATCTTGACCCTCTTTTCCTGAGGATTAAGTGGTGAGAGGCTCACTTTCCTCCCATCTTTTTGCTCCTTCGTTTCCTGCAGGAAACAAAGGGTAGCTTGATCTTTGGGCATGATGATCATGCCCTAATCTCGCGCAACCCAGATCGACAACCGGATTTTGCGTTGGTTCTTCAATGCCCTGACCATTTGGTAGGCATTGTCGAAGCCTTCGGGTTTGACAGGTATCTTAATTTGGAGGAAACGCCTTGGGAGTCCAGACTCTCCCCCAGAGTAGGTCTCCGTCCTCGGTAGTTTCGGCCCGCCCTTTTCGGCTTTGGGGCTTGCTCGTGAGGGCACCAGCTGTTTCGGCTGGTTCAGCTTGTGCTCAGTGCCTTCCTGTGCTCGGGGTTTTCTTTTGCCACCCGGAGGCACGTATGGCTTCAGGGTGGTTGCCGTGGTCTGGGCCTTGCACGGGTCGTCAACATTAGCATCTGTCTGTGGGGGGTTTTTGGTTTGATTTTCATGTATATGGACAGTGCTTCATCCACTCACGCCCCACCCACCACAGAGTTCAACAAGGGGAAGCTGAGTGTTAGAACCAATGTCTAACAGCAACAGTTATTGTTCTGTCTAACGGCAGCTATTTAGACAGAACCAGGCTGAGGGCCTGACATTTTTTCAAAGTCAATCCCCCTTCTCTCTGAAACACCCAAAGGCTGTTTCATCTCAGAAGAGAAGAGGGGTCCTGCACCTGTTCCAGTAAGTTCCTTCATCCCTCTGAAACAGCCAACCGCAGACTATTTCATCACGGTGAGGGAGAGAAGCTAACTTTTATCCAGGCAGTTCCTATGGCAGAACGGAAGTTAGTGTTCTGTCTAGCGGCAGCTATTTAGACAGAACCAGGCTGAGGGCCTGACAAAGTGAGGGGCTCCTACCTGCCTATCGTTCCTATGCGAAACAGAGAGTGGCAGTTATCAGATGGTCTGCCAGACCAGTCCCTAGCAAATAGAATGGCAACTCTATGCACACCGTAAGGCAGGCCCTCTAAAGGACCTTTACCTCCCCTGCGGGAGGTAAGGTCTGCCCACGTCCGAGCACGCGCCCAAAGATGGGGTCCAGTTCACCAGAAGGTGTGCACAGAGTTATCCTAATGCCGAAAATTCGTATAGGAAAGAATAGGCTAGAGGGCATGAAGCTACATGCAAGCACATAGCATTGTGGCAGCAAACAATGGGGGTGCGTCACCGTCCGATAACGCGTAAGAGCCAAGGCCGAAATTGCATTGGGCCGGGCGCGGTACATCTCTTTAATCCGCCCATTCAAAAGCCTCGAGCGGAAAGGTCATAGTGCCTCTCTTGGCATTATCTGGCTTGGCGCCACCGCTGCGCCCCGTCGAGCGCCTTAGCCGGTACGGTCCTCCCTTCGCTCTCAATCGCCCAAGAAAGGCCCGATTCAGCGCAGGAGAGAAGAGAGGAGAGTCCTTGTAGGTCAGCTGCTCGATGTCCACTGGATCTCGTGTCTAGTGAACTAAAGGGGGGAGAGGACAGGGAAGGATCCTTAGTTCAAGGACGGGAGGAGAAGCTAAGGGTAGCTAGCTACCTAGAAGTTGAAGGAAGAGAGAGTATAAAGTAGGGGGCGAACCGGAGCCAGGTTGGAAAGGAAGGAGACACCTTTTTTTCGCCCGCTAGGGATTATCATAATAGGTTTTAACCCATTATGATAGCCTATTGCGGGTGAGACCCTCGCCTGCCTCCCTGCCAGCTCCTAGGAGCTGAGAGCGAGGTTCAGTGGGTCCTTCTTTTTTTTTTTTAAACTAGAAGAATGGAGAACAAAAACATGAGAACAAAAGAACGAGTTTTAAAAAACAATAATAAATAAACGAGTAAGGATGATTGTGAAGAACTAGAGCGGGAGTATGAAAATGAGTGAGGGAGGATGATGGTGAAAGTAGCATGGGAACATAAATAAAACGAGGAGGGATGATGGTAAACAAAAACATAAATTAAAACGAGGAGGGATGATAGTAAACAGAACAAAGGAAAAAGAACATGGGGGAAAAGGAGAAGATTGGTGAAACAGAAACAGAGGACAGAAATAAGGGGGAAGGGGTGTATGAGGAAAGAACATAGATTTGGACACAGTAACATAAAATTTAAAGGGGAAAGAACGAAAAAGAACAAAAATATAAAAAACATTTTTTTTTTTTTTTTTTTTTTTTTTTTTTTTTTTTCTTTCCCTGCCAGGGATTATCATAGCAGGTGTACCCCGCTTGATCCCGCTCATGACCCCCCTTTGCCTACCCCTTCCAGCTCCTGGGGGCTGAGAGCGAGGTTCATTGGGGTCCCTTTTTGGTTTTTTAAAATTTTTTTTTTTTTTTTTTTTTTTTACGAGAGTATGACAGGACGGGGTGGGGCCGGTGTGGGTAATATGTTTTAGAGGGGGAGGCACCCTTTTTGCTCTTGACACACTTTTGGGGGTGGGCTTCCCCCAGCAATTGTCAAGGGCCTAACTTAGGAAAACGAAAAGGCAAAAACTTAAAAAACAACTAAAACAGGGATGAAGGGTGACTGTCCACGCAAAACCCGTATGATAAATGAAACAGATTAGGATATTTGATGATGTCGTGAAGTGTGGTATGTTTTCCTTTGCCATTAGCAGGGGAAGGTATTTGGGGGTGGTGAGGGATGGTATTAGTGGCTTTTTTGGGGGGGTGGAAATCATCCCCGAACGGCACAAGCACAACAAAAGCCCCAACTTGCGGGGGAGTGAGGGGGCCCGGGGTTTTTTCCTTGCGTGGTTTGTGCGTTGGTTTCATGTAAAGGGTGAAGTTAAAACGAGCGAATTTACTTTTAAAAAAACAAAACAAAACATTATCCCATGAGGGGTGGGGCCAGCGCAAGACTCTAAAAAGGGGGGTTTGGGAGTAGTAAAGTGGTGATTGTGGTGTATGAAACGGTATAGAGTATGATATCGCGATTGGTAATGAGTACCTTCTCGCTGAGCGGGGGGAAGGGGGGAGTGGTAGTATGGGTTGGCTTTATGTAATTTTAGCGTGGAGATCACCCTTCTGACCGAGCACAAAAAACACACAAACAAAAACACAAACAAAAAAAAAAAAAAAAACTTGTGCGGGAGTGAACGGTCCAAAGGCTTTTTCCTCATAGGGCCTGGTTTTAAACAAAAAAATAAAATCAAAAAAAATCATTTTATATACAAAAATTGATTTGTGGGGGGGAAAATCCTTCGTTTGCACGCACGAGGTGCAGATCGGAGACCTTTTCCCCAAACTAAGCATTCCCGCTCGCATAGGGGGTTCGGGGGGTTCCTTTTATTCGGGGGTTCGGGGCCCCCATGTTATTTGTTTGTGGTTTTTGTCTTGATGCTTTCGTTTTGTGTTGTCTATGTTTGTTGCGGTCCCGGGTTTCGTTTTTTTTGTGTTTATGGGTATTTTCTGGCTTTGTTTTATGTTTGGTTATGAGTGCGTATTCGATCGATTTGTCGTATAGTGGTCTTTTTTATCCTTTTGTGCTCTCCCGGGTATGTTGCATTTTAATTTTTTGTGTTTTTGAGATTGCAGTCAATGGAAGGGGGTTTTATTCGATTATAGGTTTTACAGTAGTTTTGTAGAGTTTAAAGCTTGGGTGGGTGTGGCAGTAGAAAAGTGTTTGAGTTTTTCGAGCTGTGCTTGTGGGGGCCTGGGGCCCTCCCTTTTCCCCTTTCCCTCCCCCTTTTTTTTTTTTTTTCCCACCCTTCCCCCCTTTTTCCTTTTACTTTCCCTCCCTAGTTTCTGATCCTTATTTTTCCCCCTAGCTCGTGTCTCTTATTTTCTCTCCTGCTCTGTTCTTTTATTTTCCCTCTCCATTCGTGTCCTTTATTTCCCCTCTCCTAGCTTCTTGCTCTTTTTTCCCTCTCCTGTTCTGGTCTCTTACTTTCCTCTCCTAGCTTTGTGTCTTTTTCCCCTTTCCCCTAGCTTCTGGTCACTTATTTTCCCTCCCCTCTTTGGTCTTACTTCCCTCTCCTAGTTTCGTGTCTTTTATTTTCCCCTCCCTAGCTTCTTGTCCCTTTTCTTTCCCTCTCCCAGCTTCGGGTGTCTTTTATTTTCCCCTCTCCTAGCTTCGGTTCTTTACTTCCCTCCCTAGTTCTGTGTCTCTTATTCCCCCTCCCCTGTTTGTGTCTCTTATTTTCCCTTTCCCCTACTTCGGTGTTTTATTTTCCCTTTTTGCGCATTAGCGGGGAGGTATTGGGGGGTGTATAGGCATGGTATTATGGGGCTTTTTGCGTGGAAACACCCCGAACTGGCACAAGCACAACACAAAAAAAAACATTCGGGGGATGTGAGCGGCTTCGGGTTCTTTTATTTTCCTCCCCTATTCTGTGTCTCTTATTTTCCCTCTCCTATTCGTGTCTCTTATTTCCCTTTTTCCTCCCTTCTGTTCTTTTCTTTCCCTCCCCTAGCTTCGTTTTCTTTTTTTCCCTCTCCTAGCTTTGTTCTTTTATTTCCTCTCCTATTTCTGTGTCTTTTATTTCCCTCTCCTAGCTTTTTCTTTACTTTCCCCCCCTAGTTCTTGTCTCTTACTTTCCCTCTCCTAGTTTCTTGTCTCTTACCCCCCTCCCCTAGTTCTGTGTCTCTTATTTTCCCTTTTTCCCATTTTTCGGGCTCTTATTTTTCCCTCTCCAGCTTCTGTGTCTCTTTTTCCCTCCCTACTTGGGTGCTCTTATTTTCCCTCCCTAGCTTCGGGTCTTTTATTTTTCCCTCCCCTATTTTTTGTCTTTTACTTTCCCTCCCCTAGTTTCTGGTTCTTATTTTCCCTCTCCTACTTCTTGTCCTTACTTCCCTCCCCTGTTTCGTTTCTTTTACTTTCCCCTCCATTCGGTGTCTCTTACTTCCTTCCCCTAGTTTGGGTCTTTTATTTTCCCCCTTTTCCCTAGCTTCTGGTCTTTTATTTCCCCCTCTCCGTTTGTTCTCTTATTTTCCCTCTCCTAGCTTTTGTGTCCCCTTACTTTCGCTCAACCTTCGGTTTCTCTTACTTTCCTCCCCTAGCTCTGTGCTCATTTTCCCCCCCTGTTTTCGGTGCTCTTATTTTTCCCCCCCTAGCCTGTGTCTTTTATTTTTCCCTCTCCACTTCTGGTCTCTTATTTTCCCCTCTCTACTTCGGGTTTTTTTTTATTTTCCCTCTTAAAACCCTTCTTTAGAAGTTTTGGGTTTTTTTTCCCCTTGCAGCCTAGCCTACATCTTTTTTTTTTTTCTTCTTTTTTATTTTTTATTTCGGTGTTCTTTTTTCCCCTTTTATATTTTTAACTGTCTGCTTCTTTCTATTCTGTATCTTTCCTTATACTCCAAGCTTTCCTCTCAGCTCCCCACATCAGACCCCATCCCTATCCAGTGATTTTTCTTTTTTTCCCATTCCTTTTCCCTCCTTTTTTCCTCTGCCCTCACCCTTTGTCCCTGTCCTTTTACTGGGGCTTTCCCTTGCGCCTACACCCCCCCAAATCCTGGCCACGGAAAAGTATAAGATCCTGGGGACATACCATGGGATGGGCTGTCCTCCCCTTTTTATGCTTTTTTTTTAATCACTCTGCCATTAGATTGGACTTGTTTTAAATATTACCTTTTAAAGAATTGTCTAATTTTCTGTTGCAATTTAAATCTCCTTTTTAAAAATTTTTATCGGAGCTTTTTAAAACTACTGTTATTTTTTTCTAGAGTGCCCCCTTTTTTTTTGATTTTTAAAATTTAAATTTTTTTCATGTTTTTTTGTTTTTTTTTTCTATAATCATTTTTTTTAGCGCTCATTTTTAGTTTTTTTTCAAAGCCTAGAAGCTCTGTTTGCTTTTTTTTTTGTTTGTTTTTCGTGTCGAAATTTCAAATATTTTTTTGGGAAAAATTTCCCTTTTTTTTGGCCATTTAGCTTTATTTTTTACCCCAAAAAATTTTTTTTATGAATTTTTTTTTATTCTAATGAAAATTAAAGGGGTGTTTTTAGTTTTTTTTTTTGCAATGCTTCTCCCTAAATTTTTTTTTGTTAGTTTTATTTTCAGTTTTATTATTTGTGATTTTTTTTAATTCAGTTTTTCTTTTACTACTTTTATAAAATGTTTTTAAATTTTCCAAAAAAATTGTATTTTAAATATTTTTTTTATTCGAAACTTTTTTTTTTCTTTGTTTCCCCTCGCGTATAAAAGGGGGGTTTTCCCACCAAAAACAGTGTGAAGACCCAACGGTGTTTGTTGCCTCCATGGATCTTTCGTGAGATGGCGGAACCCGGGGAAAAAAGGGTTTTATCTGCCCATGATTCCTTTTTTAAAGCGGGTGTGATAGATAAGTACATGAAGGGGGATTTTAAGGGATCACCCTCTACCTCTAGACCCCACACTTCCTTTCAGGTTTAAAGGAACCCAGATCTTTTGTTTTTTTTTATGGGGGAAACAGGGCCCACCTCCCAGCCCCTTTTGCTCTCACTTAGATAAAGTTCATAGAAGCCCCCCCCCACAATACCCTTTCACTTGCTGGTTTTTTTCGGGGTTTTTGCTTTTGTGTGAAAACCGTTTTTTGCTGAAGTGTAAGCCTAGCATTTTCCTGTGGTTGGTAGGTATGTCTGTTTTGTTTATTTTTGATGGGGTGGGTTGCGTCTGGCCGATATGGGGAATTTTTTTTGGTTGGTCTTTTCTTTCCCTTGTTTTCGTTTTTGTTTTTGTGCTGTTTGTGTGGCGTTTTATGTTTTTGGATTTGAAAGGGTGTGATATGTTTGTGAATGTCGTCGCGTTGCGGGTGTTTCGTAGGGGGCTGGGGGGGGTAGTTGGCAGGTAAGGGTAGAGTGTTTGGGGAGGACGCTGCCCTGTGAAATCCACTTCTGAGTGAATGGGGGGTCAGGGGAAAACAAGGCGAAGGGGGCTGTTTTTGTGTCCAGGAAGTTTCATAAAAGGGGTGTGAAAGGGGGAGGCATTTTTTAGCTCGTTGTTTTTTTTTTTTGAGGCCGTCATGCCAACCTTTCCCAAAAGGGCCCTTGGGGACGTTCGAAATAAAGTTGGTTTGTGCTTGTTTGCGAAATGAGAGCTCTCCTCGTAAGCGAAGGCAAATTTCGCCCCAGTCCCTCTGGAGGGGAAGCCGGTTGCCTAGGTTTTTTATTTTTTGTATTCCCAAAGGGGTTTTTTAAGTCGGTGTTAACCCTCAAGCCCTTCCCTGAACTTCACAGTGAAAGGGCCGGAAGTGGGCACCTTGTAGGTGGGTTTCCGGCTTTGGGGGGAAAATGGGGTTGTTTAATTTGGGGGGGAAGTCCCTTTTCCAGGGGGGCGTTTTAAATGTGGGGGAAGTCGGAACATGATTGGGGGGAAGGTGTTGATGATAAGTTTGTTGATGTTTCCTGGGGTTTTTGTTTTTTGATGTGTGATCTATCTCAGTCTTCTGGGTGATGGGTGTATAGAGGGTTTTTGGGTGAGGTGGGGAGTGATATTGTTTTTTTATGGGAGAATCAGGGGTTTTCAGATGTTTTAGTGATTTTGGGTTTCCTTTGGCTTCTTTTCGGGTCAATGTTGCTTTCTGCAGGGTAATTTGGAATTCTGTTTCCGAAAATCCCCATAAAGCTTCCTCCCTCTGCTGGTCACTTTTTTCTGTTGGTGTTTATATGCTGTTCCTCTGTCGTTTGATCTTTGAGTCTCCTGTCTTCCCCCAAAGACCTTTGGTCGTTTATGTTGTTGCATGTTCTTTTTGAGGTTTTTACATTGTTGTTGCTCTTGTTTTTTTTCGTTTTGGGGAGGTTTTATTTGAATTTTTCTGTTCGTGTGGTATTTTTGTGTTCCATCCCCGGTTTTCCCAAATTTTCCCCAAAGGGTCTGTATTGTATTTTTTGTGTTTTTGACGACGTGTTTTCTGTATGCACAAATGTTTTTTAAAGTTTTTTGGAATTTTGCCCCTCGGGGATCTGTATGTCTGTGTACCACTGGTTTGGGTGATGGTCTATGTTACTAAGTTGCCCCTTGAGTCTGGGGTGTGTGTGTTTCAAATTTTGTTTTAAAACCCTTCACAGTTTTCATGATTTAAAGGGTTCTCGGGGCGGGGGTAGTACAAGATTGGCTGGGGGAGAGTGTGGATCACAGGGGTGTCAGGATGTAATCCCTGTGGTTATGTGGTAGTTTGGATTTCTGTGGTTTTGGAGAACATGTCTGGGGTTTGGGGGACTGTTTTTACGATGAATTTGGTTGTCAGGGCCGAGGGGGGATTGCCGTCGAAATGAAGAGCGAGGCCTCTTCCCACGGCATTTTTGGGCTCTGTAAACCCAAGATTGTGGTGTGTGTTGAAGTCTCTCATTTTGATGTTGTTTTTTTTGGGTCCAAGAGTGAAAAAAGGCAGGTTGGTTTTTGTAAGGTCTGCGGGGGTGCGTACTTGGGGGCTATATGATGGGCCCCTGAGGGGTCTATTTTTGATGGCCATGATTCTGAGGTGAAAGTGTCTAGTATTTTAAAGTTTGATGTGTTTTTTGACGGCAAAGGGGTTTCCGTCTTTTTTTCTTTGTTTTGTTTGGATGTGTTTTTTGTAGTTTTATATTTTTCTGTTTTTGGGGGTAGATTTAGTGTCAGTTCATGATATGATTCAGGGGCTGTTTCTTTATGTTGCAGAGTTTTTGTCTTTCTTATGTCCTTTTGGGACATTAGTTGAAAGATTGTGACGGAGGTAAGTGGTGTGTGTTTCGCTAGGTTTTTTTTGTCGTTCCAGCCATTTAGTAGTGCCAAGGTTTTGTTTTTGAGTTTTTCAAACATGTCTGCTGGAGAAAATGTTTCCTGCAGTAATGTTTTTTGATTTTTTTTTCGGAATGCGGTTTCGTATGTGGTGTTTTTTGGGATATCCTTTATTGTACCGCGTTGATTCGTGTGCCATTTGTTGTCGTTGATGCGTTTTTAGTGAGGGCTCCGGGCGAAGAGGCGGGATGCCATTGTTTTGGGGTTAATATAATCGTCCCCCATGGGGGAAGGGATGATCACGACCCTCTGACTGTAAATGTCTGTGTGTTTTGCGATAGACATGTGTTGTTTTGGGTTTGACTGATTGTGTTCGCTGTGGTTTTGGGTGTTGTGGTGACTGTTTGGGTGTGTGTTGTCGTGCAGGTGATTGTGTAGGTGTGGGAGTTGGTGTTGGGTTTGGTGTTGGTTTCCTTTGTGGTGCAGTGAAGAGTTCAGTCTCTGGCTCGTCCTGTGGGCCGAGATCTGGTTGTGGTGTAGTGACCCATACGGCGCCGTACGCGCCGGAGCAGGAAAGGATTGAGTCTCCCCTGAAACCATATGGGAAATGCCCGCATAAACACGTGCTGATATTGCCTTCTCCGGTTTTTATGTATATTTTTATTATCTTAATTTTTTTATTGCAAAATAAAGTTTATTTTCCTCTTAACTAAGAGGAACCATCACCATTTTCTTTTTCTATTCTTTTTTTTAAGCACTCTTTCTACTTTTAAAGGATTATTTTAGTTTCTTCTTTTAAAACATTTTCTTTAAAATTTTCTAGTAATTTTTTAAATGGGGATTAAGGGGTTTAGTATTTTCACTTGGGGTTAAAAACTTGTTTTTAAATGGGTGAAGAACTGCCACGCCATCTAGGGAGGGAGGAATAGTTTAGCTCGTTCCCGGGCTAGTTACTAGCCATTAGCTTAAGATCCTTGCTGGGGGTCGGCTATATATAGCCCGGGGACCAAGCGGATCTCAGCAGGGGGTCTGGATAGTTGATCACGTCTACTCAGCGGCCGATGTAGACCCGGCGGAAGCTGAAGACGTGACTTGTCTTTGTTTATTTTTCCCCTGCGGTCGCAAGGACAGTGGCTTTTAACGGCAGTAAGGTGGGATATTTTAAGCTTTTCCTTTTTTATAGTTTTAACAGAGTGCTGTTTTTTTTTTGGTGTCTTAGGTTCCGTTTTATTTTTGTATTTTTAAGTGTGTTGTATTTTTAAGTGTGTTGTGTTCTATTTTAAGTGTTTTACTGTTTTACGAACCAATAAATGTATTTAAAAGACTCTAAAAGTGAAATCCCTCTTTTTTTTTTTAATTACACCTTTTCACGAGACAAATGATACATGCTTGGCTACCTGGTGACAAGGAATTGACCACCTTCTATCAGCCCTTAAGGCTGACACGCACTCCCCTCGGAGATTAAACACGTTACACACCAAACCCTTGTTGATTAGGTCATTTTTCTTTCTCTTGCACACATGCTTTCCTTTTTGCTATCTTACACTCTTCTAGACGTCTTCTCCTTTCCACACATTAACTGTTCCTGGACGTACTAACCAGGTGGTGGCAGCGCTAATGACCTAATTAGCAAGTGGTTAAGTCGATCACTACAACCATCTTTCTTTGGTGCCAGCAGGTGGGATGCGACACTGTCAATTGCTTGTCATCTTGGTCTCATTCAGTCAGAGCCAAGGCATGTTGATGAATTAGCGAATGCTAGATCTCTGAAAGGTTTTAATCTTTGCTATAGTTTTAGTGTTATTAATTAATATGCCGGGTAAGAGAAGTAAGCGCTTAAGGCAAAGTGAAGTTGGTGCAGAGGGTAATTTGAACACTTCTGATTCCAGTAACGCAACTGTACCTTTAACTAATAACAATAGTAACAGTAACGAAGTAAATATGGATCTTTCAATGTACGAAGAATTGACAGCTCGTTGCAATGAGCTTGAACAACGTTGTGCAACACTTACAGAACGGTATGAGGGTTTACTAAGGGAGACTAGCACCCATGTCACTTCTAATGTTACACCTGTCACACCAACCGCTATTGAGTATGTAATACATAGAGAAGATTCGGTTCCAAAATTTAAAGCAGAAATATCGGCAGCCTTCCCATTAAAAAGAAACCAGGAAGTAGAATCATGGTTACGTGCAATAGAGAACCTGGTTAAGCCTGCAAATGATGAAGCGTTTATTCGTGCAGCGAGAGCTTCATGTAGAGGGACGGCAGATTTAATTGTTAATTCTCCAGTTTTTGATGGTATACACCACTGGGACGATTTTAAAGCTCTGGCAAGGTCAAAGTTCAGGGGGACTTGCTCTAGTGCTGAATTTTTTAAACATTTGCATGAATCCAAATTAAATCCAAATCAAGCACCATTAGATTTCTTCGTATCTGTGGAGGGTCTCGTATATCAAGGGTATAGGGATTACCCAATAGCTGTTGGAGTGCCAGACGAACTCATCAGAAGGGTGTTTTTACAGGGTTTACCTCATTGGCTTCGTGAAGCTTTAGTCTTAAAGGAAGATGATAGTTTACCATCTCTTGTTGATGCAGCACAACGCGTTTGGAATTTACGCATTAATGTTACGGGAGAAGGACCTTCAGTCCTAAGTAATCAGCATTCACGGCCGATGCGCTCACGGCAGGTCGCTTCAGTTGAGAAATACTGCCAGTATCATCAAAGTAATGGTCACAACACGATAGATTGTAGATTACGTCAGAGGCCACTGTTATGTTTTAATTGTCAAAGGGCTGGTCATTTTGCAAGGCAGTGTCCCTTTCAGCCGCCTCACGGCAGGGCGAGGTCTTCACCAGCACGTGAGGGATTTCACTCGGGAAGACCGGATGAGCAAAGATGGGGATCAGAAAACCAAGGAATCTCGGGTCCCCAAGGTAACCATGATGGAGAGTCAAATTAAACGGGGTCGTCCTCTGGTTAGGATTCATGTAAATGGAATGATCTGTACGTGTTTTGTTGATACGGGGTCCGAAGTGACCTTAATTAAGGAGAGTACATTGAACAAATTAAATATATTGTCTGTCACTCCCGTCGGACGTACTTTTAAAGGTGCCTCTGGTGCCATATTCAGTGGCTTAGGAGAAATTAATCTAAATTTTTCTATAGAGGACGCTGTGAAATGTAACCATCCCGTTATGGTATTTAAGGATATCTCATTCCCTGGAGACGTGTTGCTTGGTATTGATTTTATTAGACTTTTTAATTTTCAGTTTGTGGCTAACCTCACTCCTCCCAGGAATTACATGTCCTTTAATGATGTTAAGGTTCCTTTCTGGTTTTCAGACCAGTCGTCTTTAGGTTTAAGGGTTTTAAATATTAATAAATTTTCCCAGTCTGTGTTATGTGTATCTCAATCTGTGATTTGTCAGCCCAAATCAGGCTGCTTTGTAAGTACCACTGTAACTAATGATTTTAACAACCCCGTTGGTTGGTACAAGGTAGAACGGCAAGAGTCTTAGTGCCAGAAGCATAATTTCTATTAATAACATAGTGCAAGTGTTTGGGGTAATTAATGATAAGCCCCACCGAGTGACGCTGAAAGAGGGTATGAAATTGGCTAGTATTAACATGGTGAGTGATGTATATGCAAATTCTAATTCTGTGCATCTTCCAGAAGAGGTGGAACAAAGTGAACCCATGGCTGTGGACGATTTTACCGATTTTGCAGACGATTTTACGGACGGTTTTGATGAGCACTTTGGCATCAGTGATTTTGGCTACAATAGTGATGATTTTGATCTGTTTCCCCCAGTAAGTATGGACGTGTGTGCATTGAAAACTACTGCTGGTGTGGAGAGAGTTATCCCAAAAGAAAATTTAGAACATTTAGGATCTGTGCGAAGGGAAAAATTGCTTTCTATTTTAGAAAGGTATAGTGATCTCTTTATGAGATGCCCCGCTTGGTTGTGTACCTGACATTAATCATAAAATTACAACTTCAGGCGAAGGACCCATTCGTACACGGCAATGGAGGCTGCCTGAAAGTGCGCGCGACACGATACGGCAAGAGTGTGAGGTGATGTTGCAGGATGGCATTATCGAGCCGTCAACCTCGCCATGGTTATCCCCGGTGGTCTTAGTGCGGAAGAAGGATGGTGGCATAAGGTTTTGCATCGACTTCCGCAACCTCAACAAAATCACTCTGGCCGACGCCTACCCAATGCCCAGGCTCGACGAGACCATAGACAGGTTGGCAGGGACCCACTGGTTTACTGCCTTGGATGCCAAATCTGCCTACTGGACTGTCGAGGTAAACAAAAGTGATCGCCAAAAGACTGCTTTCTCAGATGGTTGTCGTCTGTACCAGTTCAGGAGGATGCCTTTTGGTTTGGCCACTGCACCTTCCACATTCCAGAGGGCTATCAACGCTGTACTGCATCCTGTTTTAGGAAGACACACGCTCGCCTTTTTAGACGATGTCGTCGTGGCCTCTGGTAGCTTCGAAGAACACATGGATCATCTGGATGAAACAATGGGTTTGCTAGCCAAGGCAGGTTTCAGGTTGAACCTGAAAAAGTGTAAGTTTGCTGTAAATACCTTCAAATTCTTGGGTCATCTCATAACCCCTAACGGTGTCCTCCCAGATCCTGATAAGGTAAAGGCCATCACTCAAATGACAGCACCTCATAATGTGAAGCAAGTACGCCAATTTCTGGGAGCCACTGGTTTCTTCAGGAAACATCTGAAGGATTATGCTTCTGTGGCTGCTCCCTTGACTGCCTTGCTGAAGAAAGAAGCTAAATTTCACTGGGGTCTTGAACAGCAAACGGCATTTGAAGATCTGAAAGCAAACTGGCTTCTGATCCCATCCTTAAACAGCCCGACTTCAACCGCACCTTCGAGGTACACTGTGATGCCTCTGGTGTAGCTATTGGCGCTTGCCTCATGCAGCGAGATGACGAAGGTAAACCACATGCAATCTCGTACTTTTCCAGGAAGTTGCGTGAGGGGGAGAACAAGTTTCCCACCATCGATGTTGAAGCCTTGGCAGTGGTTGAAGCTGTGAGAACCTTTGATCCCTACTTGTATGGTAGGCATTTCAAAATCATAACTGATCACCGTCCACTTGTGCACGTATTTGCCCAAAGGACCAAGTCTTTAAGGATGACTCGCTGGAGCCATGAATTGTCTTTCTATAATTACACATTAACATATAAACCTGGTGCTTCCCATTACATGCCTGACCTCTTAAGTAGAAAGATTTCCCCCATTGATGAAATCTTGAACCCACAGACAGTCGCCGCCGCTCAGCAAGAAGACCCTCTTTGGAATGAAGTTCGTACCTACCTGCAAGAACGCCGGATGCCTAGGCAAAGGATCCCACTGAATCTCGAAGAATTTGAACTAAGAGGTGATCTCCTGTACCATCTTAGGGTCCTCCCTGGGAGACTAATTAGCCAATTAGTGATTCCCCGTACTCTGAGGACGAGAGCTCTGGATGCTGTCCATGCAGATGCAGCTGCTGCCCATCCAGGAATCTTCAGGACCTACTGTCGCCTCAGGGATCACTATTACTTCCCTCAGATGTTGGCCGAGACTAAGAGATACGTAAATTCGTGTCTGATCTGTCAACGACGAAAAGGACGTGCAGGCAGAAGGGCTCCATTAGCCTCCATGCCAGAAGTTACACATCCCATGGAGAGAGTATCAGTGGATCTCATAGATTTGCTTGGATCTACTCGTGGCAATAGGTATGTTCTGGCAATTATAGACCACTTCACTAGATATTTGCAGTTGATTCCTCTGCCTAATAAGGAAGCCCAGACAGTTGCTGATGCTTTTATAAAAGATTACGTCACCCTATTCGGTCCACCTCGTCTACTTGTTGCAGATAATGGAGGAGAATTCCACAATAGATTGTTTTCTCAGGTGTGTCGGATCATCCGAACTCAGACGCACTACACTACTCGGTATCACCCGGAAGCTAACGGTATGGTTGAGAGAAGCAATCGTGTGGTGAAAGACGCTTTGGCGACCCTGATAGGAGAACATCCGAATGATTGGGATGAAAAGCTACCGTTTGTCAGACTTGCCCTCAACAGTGCTGTACACAGGAGCGTGGGTCAACAACCCCTTTATCTGATGACTGGCAGAGATGGATACTTCCCACAGGGCGTGACGAACGAGATCGACGTTGATGAGGACACGACTCAGGTGCTGAGGGAAAATCTACGGGATGCGAGGATAGCCGCCAAGGATGCTGCAAGAAAGGCGCAACAAGGATGGGCACGAGACTACAACCGCAGACTGAGGCAGAGATTCGATCCGGCGGAAGGAGACCTCGTGCTGTTACGTATTTTTCGTCATGGTGGTCCAGGCGGAGCACTCGGGCCGAGATGGAGTAAGCCTGCCCGGATTGTGAAGAAGATCGGGCCGGTGAATTACCTGGTTCGAGAACCCGACCCTCCTCACAATGAGGTGAATTATCATATCAACCAAATGCGTCCTTATGTACCCAATCGAGAGGTAGTGTATCCTGAGTTGGATTCTGAATCGGAATCAGGGTTAGATGAAGATTTAAGAGAGGAAGGTTAAATGAGAAATGGCCAGTATCGTATTCTTAAGGGGAGCCTGTCGCAGATTAATGGCGAGTTTGTTGCAGATGATTGGGAGTTACCCAAATTCAGATTTCGGTTGTGCACTCTCGTTTTTACTATAAAATTAGAAAAGACCTTAAATTATCCTGTCTGCATAAGACCATTAGTAACCTGTCCTTTCTTTTTCAGAAGTTTTGGCCTTTCTCACTCAACAGGTTCAGTTCGCCAACTGACGTTAACGAACTTTGATGGGGAGGAGTTGTAGTGACCCATACGGCGCCGTACGCGCCGGAGCAGGAAAGGATTGAGTCTCCCCTGAAACCATATGGGAAATGCCCGCATAAACACGTGCTGATATTGCCTTCTCCGGTTTTTATGTATATTTTTATTATCTTAATTTTTTTATTGCAAAATAAAGTTTATTTTCCTCTTAACTAAGAGGAACCATCACCATTTTCTTTTTCTATTCTTTTTTTTAAGCACTCTTTCTACTTTTAAAGGATTATTTTAGTTTCTTCTTTTAAAACATTTTCTTTAAAATTTTCTAGTAATTTTTAAAATGGGGATTAAGGGGTTTAGTATTTTCACTTGGGGATAAACACTTGTTTTTAAATGGGTGAAGAACTGCCACGCCATCTAGGGAGGGGGGAATAGTTTAGCTCGTTCCCGGGCTAGTTACTAGCCATTAGCTTAAGATCCTTGCTGGGGGTCGGCTATATATAGCCCGGGGACCAAGCGGATCTCAGCAGGGGGTCTGGATAGTTGATCACGTCTACTCAGCGGCCGATGTAGACCCGGCGGAAGCTGAAGACGTGACTTGTCTTTGTTTATTTTTCCCCTGCGGTCGCAAGGACAGTGGCTTTTAACGGCAGTAAGGTGGGATATTTTAAGCTTTTCCTTTTTTATAGTTTTAACAGAGTGCTCTTTTTTTTTGGTGTCTTAGGTTCCGTTTTATTTTTGTATTTTTAAGTGTGTTGTATTTTTAAGTGTGTTGTGTTCTATTTTAAGTGTTTTACTGTTTTACGAACCAATAAATGTATTTAAAAGACTCTAAAAGTGAAATCCCTCTTTTTTTTTTAATTACACCTTTTCACGAGACAAATGATACATGCTTGGCTACCTGGTGACAAGGAATTGACCACCTTCTATCAGCCCTTAAGGCTGACACGCACTCCCCTCGGAGATTAAACACGTTACCAACCAAACCCTTGTTGATTAGGTCATTTTTCTTTCTCTTGCACACATGCTTTCCTTTTTGCTATCTTACACTCTTCTAGACGTCTTCTCCTTTCCACACATTAACTGTTCCTGGACGTACTAACCAGGTGAGTGGTTAAGTCGATCACTACAGTGGCTGTTGTGGTGAGATGGAGGTTTGTGTTAGTATGGTTTCTGTTGTGGTGTTTAGTGTTTGTGATGGGAGAACTTTGAAGATCCCCCAGGAGTCTCCGTTCCCGAGATCGAGTTCTGGTAGGTTGTTCTATTTTAAGACCTTTATGGCGTGGTGCCTAAAGCCGAGACCTGGCTCCATGATATTTTGTAGGTGGGCATGTGCCGTCATGATTCCTACTGATAAGTTATGGGGTAATTGTAGTATAACTTGGGGTTCTTTCTTATCTTTCTCCTGCTCCTCCTTTATTTCTTGCATAAGTGGTTTAAACCCCGCATTTTGGGTGGCTGCAATAGTTTGTTTTGCGGTGTGTTCTGCAACCTTTTTTATTGGTATTTATTTCTTTTCCTCCTCTTTTTGTTTTTTCCTCCCTTGTTTTTTCATGGCTTCTTTCCTGTGGGAGCAGGAATTGGCCAGGGTCCGATGCCCTTCCCCGCAGTTGAGGCATCTTTTCACCTCTGACTTACAGTCTGTGTAATTGTAGTTATTAGCCCCACATTCGGAGCAGAGTTTTAGTTTTTTGTCCTTGTCAGGGCAGTTGGTTCTATAGTGACCATATCTAAAGCAGTGCATGCACTGCACGATGTTCGTGAACCTTTCAGGTTCGATCCGTCTGGGGCTGATGTATATGTTAAACATATATAGCTCTTTTTCTTGTATGTTGGCTGCGGTTTGGTGGTCTGAAAACTGTACTTTATTAGGTAACGATTTTTCATGACGAAAATGTTCCTATCTTGGTGTTTGGAAGGTTTCTTTCTTCTTTTATGCCATCTGGTGTTTCTTCACTAGTTTTCTATCCAATTGTTTGAAACAAGAGTGAGCTTTGCTTTCAATTCCGGTGGCATTGGGGTTCAAATCCCTTTTTTTAGTGTGTCAGTGGTTTGAGGAGAGAACAGTGCTTCTGCGTTGGCTTCGTCTTGGCATACAATAATGAATGAATCATGGACGGTGATGATTCGTAGTGGTCTAATTTCGTCGTCGAAGAGGGTCCGCAGGAGGGCTTCCCTCTTTGATCTCGTTTCGGACTCTGTGGCTTAAGTACACTAGCGCTGTGTAAGCGCGCAGGGAACGAGGGGAGCCCGCTGTCCAATGGGCGCGGACATGGCTGTGGACCTAATGTGACCCAACCTGGAAAACTACGCTGAACTCCAGGTTGCGGGGTCGTGCTGCTACA
>NW_023657515.1:34109-49109 GCF_015228065.2 Penaeus monodon | reverse complement strand
AAAATTTTTAAAAAAAAAAAAAAAAATAATATTTTAAAAAAATAATTTTATTTAAAAATTTTTATAATTTTTTAAAAAAAATAAATAACCAAAAAAATTTTTTTAAAGGTTTTAAATTTTTTTATTAAAATTTAAAAATAAAATAAAAAAAAAAAAAAAAAAAATATAGAATTTAAAAAAAAAAAAATAAATAATATATATTTTTTATAAAAATATTTTAAAAAAAAATATATAATTTTAAAAAAAATTTTTTTTTTTTTTTTTTTTTTTTTTTTTTTTTTTTTTTTTTGGGGGGGGGTTTTTTTTTTTTTTTTTTTTTATTTTTTTTTTAAATTTTTATATATAAATTTTATATATTTATGTTTTTATTATTTATATATAAAAAATATATTATAAAAGGGAAAAAATTTGGGAAAAAACCCCTTTTTTAAGGGTTTTTAAAATATTTTAAAAAAAATTTTCCCCCCAAAAAATTTTAAAATTTTGGGGTTTTTTTATAAAAAAAATTTTTTTTTATTTTAAAAAAAAAAAAACCCCCCCTTTAAAAAAAAATTTTTTTTTTTTTTTTTTTTCCTATTTTTATTTTTTTAAAAAAATTTTTTTTTAAAAAAAAAAAAAAATTTTTTTTAAAAAATTTTTAAATTTTTTGGGGAAAAAAATTATTATTATTTTTATTATACATTATATCTCTTAGTTGCTGTGGTTGTGGTGTGTGGGTTGGGCGTCTGTTGTGTGTGTGTGTGTGTGTGTGTGTTGGTGGTTGTGGGGTGTGGGTGCGTCTGTGTGTGGTGTGTGTTGTGTGTGTATGTGTGCGTGTGTGTGTGTAGAATTTTTTTTTTATTATTATAATATTTTATTATATTATATATTATATATATATTAAAATAAAATATATATATAATTGAAAGCGCACGTAGTTGGGACACATTCGCCAGATGTAAGCGAGTGGCCACCCGTTCCCATAAAAAATGGTGACAAAAGAGATTGGAGCACTGCGTCACCAGATGTGAGCGAGACAAGATGGACTTAGTGGTGAGTAAAGGGGCTTAGCTTGGGTTATCTTGAAAAAACAGATATGAGATCCCCAAGAGACCCCGGTCCTCGGTGGAGGACACTGTGTGGCTTGGGCTGTCTCTGTTCTCTCTCCCTGCCCTTACGACGATCCTTTTATGCGGCGTTCCATCGAAGCGGATGTTTATCCATCAGAAGAGAAACCCGGCGACATCTGCGTCCCTCCCAAGAGAAGGCTCGTGCTTGACGGAGGTAAGTGTACATCGGTCTTGCTACGTATTGTTTGACATATTATACTTTTATACACACACACACACACCACACACACACACACACACACACACACACACAAACAAACACATACACACACATACACACACACACACACACATACAGACACACACAGAAATAACATCACATACAATACACTAAAACATACACACATACACACACACACACACACATATAAAAATTTTATATGTATATATATATATATACATATATATATATATATATATATATATATTCTTGTGTTTTTTTTTTTTTTTTTTTTTCTATGTTATATATAAAATATATATATATATATATATATATATTATTTATAGTATATATTTTATTTATTAAATCTATATATGTATTATATATTATATATATATATTTATATTTTGCTTTTGTTTTTTGTTTTTCTTTTTGTGTTTTTTTTGTGTATTTTATATATATACTAATATAATTATAAAATATATTATATTATATATATATATATATATAATATTAATTATAACAAATATATATATTTATATTAAATTATTTTATTATACAATATTATATATATTAATTATATTATATATATATAAATATAGTCTATTAAAAGATATATATCTATTATTTATATATTATATATTATATATCTTGTATTGTATATATATATTATATGTATATTATATATATATTATATATATGTATATATCATTATTTATTTTATATATATTTTTTATTATATATTATGTATAATTATTGTATTATACTATATATATATATTATTATATATATGTTATATGTATATATAGGCATATGTACATATATGTATATGTATTATGTATATGTATATATAGGTGTATATTTTATATATATATATATATGTGTTATATATATGTTATATATGTGTGTGTAAGCATTATTTGTCTTTTAAGAATAAGAACTACACTTTTACATAAGAAAATTTGATAAAATACTAGCATGAAATGGCTCGGATGCGGTTGTTAGTATTTATAAGCCTCTATCAGAATCTGAATGCTCCTTCCGACAGGGGTGACATCCCGGAAGACAGCAAATCTGCCCTGCTGCCGTCGTATTTCTGTCTGCGAATGGAAAAAATAATAATTGCAAGGAAAGCGAGAAGCAAAACTTGAATGAATGATGGAATTATAAATTTGACAAATTTCGCGCAAATGTTTGTACTATGTTGATTGTGTATTGCGTCATAAAAGTAATTATCTATTTTATTACTAATGAAAGACATATTACTGTTTTTTTTATCAAATTTTGTGTTTTCTTCGCAAGGAACCTCCAAGCTTGATATGGCTATAAGCATCCCCAATTCTAAGTCAATCAATGTCAATACATATTTAGTGTTGTGTGAAGTTATGTTATAGCCCCAAATTTTGATTATAATCACCATTTTTTACATCCTCGCGGTAAATACAGCATCGCGCTTAGTCGAGGGAGAGGGGAGGAGGAGCAGTTTAGGAAAAGGGTGAGGCCTCGCCAACAAGATAGGGCCCAATGTTTGATAGGGAGAACAGACCGTGAGCTAGCGGAATGAGTGGGTGTGAAGAACGATGTGCTACGAAGATAAACAACCGAGGCGAGCATTTCTAAAACAATATAGCTAACTAGAACAATGGGGGTTTACATTGGTCAAATGATTGAAGGGTGCGATTTCCTGGTAGATATTCATTAAGTATGCAGTTTTTCACAAAAGGAGACGACAAAAGTACTTCCATGGTGTCGTTCTATTGTTCGCCTCTTCCTCACTTCGCACGTCCATTAATGGTTTACTATGTCGAAGAAGTCATTATCTCGTGACAAGCAGGGGTATTCCCTGATACCTGCTGTGGTCGTCCGTTATCTGGATATTCCCTGGAGCATTGTCAGAGTTTTAGGAAGGCATCTTTAGATAAATAAGAGTTTTGTTAAAGATGATAGCAATGCTAAAACATTTTAACCCTTACCATATATTTTCCCAAGTCTGAAAAAACTGCTCAGTTCATATACATATACTTCAACCACCCTTGTATTTGAAAAAAAAACGGCATTTTGCTTTCTCTAAGTTATGAAAGAAGCTTTTCCCTCCCTTATTATGAGGTAATGCGAATTTTTTTTTCTCCTAAATGAATGCTTTTTTACTTGTCATTAGAAAATATTGCTTCGGTGCGGCTTTTTCCCCTTTAGGACTGTGATTTTCAACCGTTTCTCTATAACTTCCCTCCTCGACTGTATGTTGCTCCCTTTATACCCTTTACTCCCATGAAAAACAAGAATATCTAATGTAGACACACAACAAGAAGCACCTTTATTTTTTTTTTTATTTTGCAAAGAAGTTTTGATTAAGAAATATATATAGTTGATAACTCAGTTTAGAAAGAAAAAAAAACGCATCAGTTGGAAAATCACATGCTGTCTCCCTAAGATCCATACTTCGAGGGTGTCACTAAATTTTTTTTTTTTTTTTTTTTTTACTCGCAGGGGTAAACATATCCTTGTCCAAAAATCCCTGCTGTAGGCGAATTTGACTTTGTCATTGTCCAAACACGTACAATTAAAAAAGCTTTAAAACATGGGGAGTTATATTATTTTACCTCTTTTTTCTATCTTATAAAAGTTCTTGTTTTTGATAAAAGACATAGTTGCTAAAGGGAAAAATAATCAAGTGAAAGCCTTCTTGTATACAAGTGTCTTGATTTTGAAGATAAAAAAAGTTTATAGGGGCCTTAATGTTTTCGCACTACAAAAACTAGGCATAGTGAAAAATTTATAGGCAAAGGATGTTAAGATATATTATTTTTTTTTATTTGTTATGACTTTGTATTAAGATATTCAGAAAAGTGTCGAGTGTCAAATTTTATTCAGTGCCAACGTAAAAAATATTTCTCTCTTTGTATAGGGAGATTTGAGAAATATATGCATGTGTTACTTAAAAAGCGGTGGCTGAATGTACGTTTCCCGATAAAGTAAATCACCATAGTCCGGCGGTGAGGTGATCGTCTCTTAAAGATAACAACTTATCTAGCTCCATCTCTTGCTGCATATTTTTAGAAAGGCAATGACGGGGAAATCGAGAAGTAAAGTTTGGTTTTAATTATACCCGTTGGCAAGGTTATTTGTGTCCTTTTATAAAATTTTTCCCCTTCTTGTAGGAGACAAAAAAAACATATTGCTAGATAAATGAAAAATACAATAATCAACAATCGCCGTAGTCCGACTTAAAGATAGCAACTTATCTAGCCCTGTTCTTATAGCATGTTTGTTAGACTGGTGAGAAAGACATGGCATGGAAATCGAGAAGTAAAGTTTAGTTGATTATTCCCGTCGCAAGGTTATTTGTATCTTTTTTCAATATTGCCCGTTCTTGTAGGAGATAAAACAGCATATTTGCTAGATGATGAAACTATAGTAACCACATTGTGGTTACCGTGCATAGTTTTCCCTTTTTTTCGTATATACTTGTAGGGAGGTACTATAGACAATTTTGTGGAGGGGGAGTTTAAAATTACTGAAAAGCTAGTCCACCTTCTGTTCTAATTCATCTTTTTCTTATATCATCATAAACAGAGGATCCCTAATCGATGTTTACCCTGGTCTTTTTATATCAGAAGAGAATGCACTGTATTGGCGTGCACAAAATTGAGAGCTGAGGCGGGAACATTTTTAGGAAATATACCGCATTGCCCTTGGGGGTTTTAAATTTGCAAAACATAAGCTGTTCGGCACGTGGGACAGTGGTGGTCCTAGTTGTTAGATAATTAAATAGGAGGGGGGAAAACCCCTCTTTGGTCTCGCGCAGATGCGTTGAAAAACCTATTTTAAAGCTCTCTAAATAGATAAAACCGGGGACTTTTCAACCTGTTAGGGAATTTAAAAAGTTGTATAAGCCTGAATTTTCAAACGTATTTGAGCCTGTTATTTTATTTTATTTGTATTATCGTCTGTTAGGATGTGTGCTTGTGAAGTCCCTAATAAAGACATTGAGTACAACAAGAGTTTCATGATCCTTTTGAGTGAATTGTATTTTTATTAGAAAGATGCCTTTGGGATGTAAGATAGCTTATCAATCGCCCCGCGAAGTTAAGAAATTTCTGTTATTCTTATTAGGGTTGCACCTGTTATATTATGATTAACCTGTTGTATAAGCCTGCAATTTTCAAACGTGCGTAGTGTGGGTTATCACATTTACATTTACACAAAAATATAAGCTGTTATTTTTATCTTATTTGTGTTATCACATGTTAGGACGCGTGTTTGTGTAGCTGAAAGTCATATTAAAGGCATGTTGGGTAAACAAGAGTTTCATGATCCTTTCACTGAATTGTATTTTTATTATGGGAAACCTTTTGGGGTGTAAGAACGACTAGTATAACATGTTAAAAGAAGAGAGGAGTTCGCAAGTTTATCAATCGTTCCCCTGAAGTTAAGAAATTTCTGTTGAGATTTCTTATTAGAGTTGGGATCTTTGTTATATATGCATTTGTAAACATTTGTAAAGATATTGATTATGGTCTTTGCAAATATTTTTTTTTATAATGCATATAGAGTGAGAATGGATAGTGTCATATGCATATATTTTTTTTCTATATTTACGTAATGCGAACATTGTCAATCTTAGTAAGGGTTAAAATGGATTTCCTTTTCTTGGTTGGTTACACCTCAAGACGAGAGTGCACCACCACCACCGTCATTACCTCTGAACAAGAAGAAATGATCATATTATCATCCTCGTTATATGAAATTCGGGGCAATATAATTTGTATTTGTGTCTGTTTGTTTGTACTAAAGGCATATATGAAGACCTTGTTAGGGTTATTGATTATGACAGTTTCATTCATTAGGAGGGGTGGTCACTCGTCTGTAACAGGGCAATCTCGATCCGGTACAAATTCAAACACGATGAATATTGCGGGGGCGGGTGTGGAGGGGAGGAGGGGGGATGAGGGAGGGGGGTCATCAGTGGGCACCTGGCATTGGGTTGGATTATGATTGCATCATTCATTAGGAGGGGTGATCACTCGCACTTCAGTGCAGGGCTGTATGAAGATATTCAATGGAGAAACCCACCTACACTACAAATAATAAATCATCGCCAAAAATATGGTTGAGGAGGAAAGTTCTATCGCAGACGATAGATGTATCATTTTGATATTCACCTTAGCAATATTTGTGTGTGTGTGTGTGAGTGTGTGTGTGTGTGTGTGTGTGTGTGTGTGTGAGTGTGTGTATGTGTGTGTGTGTGTGTCTGTGATGGAAATAGAAAAATAAAAGTATATATCGTACACCACGTTTTATAATCCTTTTCAGTTAATTGTATTCTTATCCCGGTCACGACGAGGGACCCGGGAAAGTAATTATTGGTCATTAGCAGGGCCTGTTGTGTGACCGACCTGATGGGGGACGGGGGAGGGCGTTAGGGTTATTGATTATGACAGGTTTCATTCATTAGGAGGGGTGGTTACTCGTCTGTAACAGGGTCCAATTCTCGATCCAGGTACAAGTTCAAACACGGTGAAGCATTAGGAGGGGGGGTCACTCGTCTGTAACAGGGTCAAGGCTCGATCCAGGTACAAGTTCAAACACGATGAATATTGCGGGGGCGGGGTGTGGAGGGGAGGAAGGTCATCTGTGACACCTGGCATCGGGGTGGATTAGGATGGCCTCATTCTTAGGAGGGGTGATCACTCGTGTGTGTATCTGGGTTAATTATCGATACTGGTACAAGTTTAAACATGATGAATATTGCGGTGCTGGGGTGGGAGGGTATGGAAGAGGGTGGTGGTGGTGGGGTTGGGGTAATAGGGTGGGGGAGGGATCATCTGTGGTACCCGGCATATGGTTTCAGAGAGAAGGGGAGGGGAGTCCTCCAGGTGTGTGATAATGATTTTTTTGGTTTTCGGTCGTTGATAATGATTCTGGTTTCGGTCATTGATTGCGTTAATCACTTTCTGCGGTCATTAACCTGCTGTGATGCGTAAGGTGAGGCATTCTGTCCAGTCGCCTATATTGGAGAGGAGGGGAGGGAAACCCTGTTAGATATCATTAGAGTCGGTTAATGATTTCCAAAGTTCCGATCTTTGATTATGATAATCACTTTAATTATGCCTACTTTCTGCATGATGCACCATGAAACGACCGTAAGGAAAGTCTGGTGTGCATGCTAAACTTCTTTAACTATGTTTAAATGTTTCCCGGTTATGGTCATTGATTATGTTAATCACTCCCGGTTACGGTCATTGGTTACGTAAATCGATTGCGTTTCCGGTTTTCTTTAAAACCTATTTCCTGTTTACACCTCATGTACGTAGGTGTCCGGTTACGGGTTATTGATTACATTAATCACTTGGGGTTTTACGGTCATTGGTTACGAAAACGATTGCGATTTCCCGGGTTCTCATTAACCTACTTCCTGTTCCCACCCTCAATGTACGTACGTGAGTGGAGTCTTTCTGTCCCTTATGCAACTACTTATATATATATATATATATATATAATATATAATATATATATATATATATATATAACATATATTATATATCATTTTATATATATATATATATATATATATATATATATAATATATATATACATATATATTATATATATATATATATTTACATTATCTATAATTATATATATTATTCTATATATATATTTTATCTTATATGTGTTTTGGGGTGTGTGTGTGTGTGTGTGTGTTGTGTCTGTGTATGTGTGGGTTTTGGGGGTGGGTGCGGTGTGGTATGTCTCTGTGTGTGTGTCTGTATGTGTATGTGTGTGTATGTGTTTGTGTGTGTGGTGTGTGTATGTATTGTGTACCACACACACACACACACACACACACACACACAGACAAACACACACCCATACAACACACACACACACACACACACCCACACATATATATATATATATATATATATTATATCGGACTCAAGACTGTCACGACGGCAAACTGAGATCGAGGGTTCGAGTCCCCGGGCCGGCGCGTTGTTCCCTTAGGGCAAGAACTTCACCTCGATTGCCAAACCTACCCACGGGGTCCCAAACCCAGCCCAAGTCTGTACTGGTCACAACCCCGGGTAAACAGAGAATGATTACCTAAAAGGTAACACCGGCACTCTCCGTTGAAAGGAACTGGGGACCCTACCACGTACTCACTCCAAGAGCATCACAACATGAAAAACTACAGTTAAAGACATGTGACCACGGCGGCTCAAACATGGGGCCCTACCGTTAAAAAAAATATATATATATATATGTATAATATATATATATATATATACATATATTATAAGATGTGGAAAATTCTATTTCGGTTACGGGATGTGGATAATTCTATTCGGTTACCAGTGGACCACGTGCTGTTTTCCACGTGGATCCAAATGTCCAAAAGAACCACCCGCTCAGCGGGGCGGAGGTCACATTTTATCTGCCCTCTTTTTGCCCGGGGAGTTCATTCCAAGCTACCGACGCGGTAGGGTCAGCTCTCGCCTCCCTCCAGGAGAGTTCTGTCAAGCGACCAGCGCGGTAAGGTCAGCTCCGCCCTCTCTCCGGGCACTGACCGTGGCCTCCGCGCGGCGCTTTTGACCCTTTAGAAAGTCGTAGCGTCGTCGTAGCATGTGTTCACCCTTTACGTGTTTTTTGCGCCCCTGTCAGCCACTGTACTAGAGTACGCATAGCCGTTATATCTGGTGGCAGCGGGGCCGTGGCATCCTTTTGGCATGCAACACGAACACACCACCCCGAAGAAAAATCCACTCGACCGCTAGAAGACATGTCGAAGAAAAAAAAAGCACGTAAGTACACTTTTGGGGCCCCTTTCTTATTTTTTTTTCCCTTCCTTCTCCCATAATGTGTTAAGCCGTGGTTTTTTTTGGGGTAAAAGGTGCTAATGACAGAAAAATGGCCGTTCTCCACTATTTTCCACCTCAGATCGTATTTCCTTTGCGATCGAGTAGTGATCAATAAACATGAATATCGTTCGTTAGTAAAGTAATTAATTATTTTCTCTCGTTTTTAGAGATTTATATTGTTTCATCTGCAACGAATTTAAGCGTTCGTGATTTTATCTTATAAAGAATACCATTTCATTTTATCTCGTTCCTAACCCTCGCCCCCGACCTGACCGTCCCCTTTTTTCTTTCTTTGCGGTCACTTTGGATTAGAAAAAGGTTATTTCCTTTTCTTGACCTGACCTCACTTTCTCTTTTCCCGGTGGGTGGCGGCGTGGGTAGGGTCAGATGACCACTTGGTTCCCTCTAGTTTGGAACAAACATACCCATTGTTACATTGTTTTTTGTGACACGTTCTATCGGCGCTAGAGCGAAGCGGGAAACAAAATTGTATTATTGGATATAGCTTTAGGATCTTCCCCCATATCATAGTGCACAGGATTGCCCGATATTCCCCCGGGGGTTGCGTAAACGCCTAATAGATCTGCGCTCCATCGTTCGAAAGTAGGTGCAATAAACCAAAGTTATTCGTTCGGCCCCTTTTGAGTCAGTGTGACCCGCGATTACGTCCATTAATTAATGTAGGACTAGGGTTTAAGCTAGAATCTTTATTCGCTTATTAATCACACCTTTCTCCCCCTCCTCAAGTCGCTTGCATTTTTTGGGTACCCCCAAGCGTTTTGTGTGATTCGTGAATTATATATCCTTCGGGAATTTTGCGACGCGCCATTACAGATACGCAGAAGAAGTAGGGTTATTATATTCCTGGCTCATGTCGCTTCAGTCATATACGGCTTTTGGGTATAGGATCCCCCCGTTATTGAGTTTTATTGAAGTCTGACGGCAAAGCTAGACTGTACCTCGGCGGGTCAGATTTCTGACCCCGAGAAGATTTGCTTGATAAAAAATTGGGCGAATATTTTTCATGTCACCATTCATTCATGCGTAAATTCTGTCGCATATCATTATATTTTGAATTCAATGTGGTAGTTGAAATAATCTTAAATAGCTACATTGCTAATTTACTTCAGTTTTATTATAGTGAACGCTAATATTCGTGTTTGTGCTTCATTCTCTGTGTGAGGTCACTCTCCGTTTCCCTCTCTTTAAACGATAGCTGTCACTCACACACGCATACACACACAAATTCAGCTCACTCACAAAACCACAGGAAAAAAGACACTGACCCTTTTCATTGTCTTAGTACCGGCTTTAAAGATATATCTCTTTAGCCCGCAATTTTGTCTGTCGCTGTCTGTGTACAAGTTACATCTATTTCTGATCTATTTGACGACTATGGTTCAAATAGATTTTCGCGGATCGCCGTGTCGTTCCCCTTATCTATTCTCTATTCTTTCTCAGAGATGGTTGGTAGTTCAAATAGGTCTATGCGGACCGCTACTGACATCTCCCTCTTCTATTTTCTTCTTTACCTTTGTGAAAATAAAACACAAAATGAAAAAAAAAAAAAAAAAAAAAAAGTTAAAAACCAACATTAAAAACCGTAAATTGTTATGAATACCGGCTAGTGGTAACTACCCCCCCATCTTCTCTGTTGCCTTTTTTTTTTTCTCTTACTCTGGCCCTTACGTGTATGATCTGGCTCCCCGACTTTATATTGCGTCGGACCGACACGGCACCGAAGGAGGACCCTTAGGATGCTGTGAGAAGGACGTCATCGAAGATCGCCATAGGCCCACGGACCAGGATTTTCGTCAGAAAAGGTTTTAAGCCGTCCCAGTGTAGTCGACGGGCGTTGCCTGCCAGACTCCCCGTAGATCCAGCGAACCAGCACCTTTGCCGCAGGTACCAGTCGCCCCAGAATGCTGTGCCTGGCGGACGCCTGCAGATCCGGTCAACTCCAGGAGCTCGTAGCGCAGATATCAGCCGCCACGAGATGCCGCCCCTGCCCCGACGCCCGTAGATCCGGACGAAGATTACGAGGACGTGTGGACGCGAGAAGGACCTGGACGAGATCTGTGAGGACGTGTGGACGAGGACGCCGCCGAGTTAGGCCTGGGCCAGGACTACGAGGAGGTCAGGACGAATCCGAAGTCAAGGAGGACCTGTGCGAGACTTTCGAGGACATGTGAACATCGAGACGGACAGATTACACCAAGGAATCAGGAGGTTTGACGACGCCCGGGGACGAGCAGCCACGAAAAGGCACCAGGACAACCCCACGAGTACGAGACGACCAGCCAAGTTAGGTCACCCTTGAAGGCGCCTCGGAGGCGAGGCGCGAGTAGGTGGCCGAGCAATATAAAAATGTGGAAAAATTCTATTTCTGTTACAGGATGTGGATAATTCTTTTTCGTTACAGGATGTGGTAATTCTATTTCGGTTACCAGTGGACCACGTGGCTGTTTTCCATGTGGATCCAAATGTCCCAAATAAGAACCACCCGCTCAGCGAGGGCGGAGGTCACATTTTATATCTGACCTCGTTTGACCGGGAGTTCGTGCTAAGCTACCACCGCGCTAAGGTCAGCCCTCGCCTCCCTCCAGGTGGGCTGACCGTGACCTCCGCGCGGGCCCGATAACCCGTATAACTAAACATGTCGTGTTTCTTATACTGCGTGGTGTCAACTCTCAGAAATAAAGAGTAAAGCCGAATACCAGTATCAATACCCCTGCAAGCCAATGTAATTGGGTTCTATACCCGTTATATATATATATGTGTGTGTGTGTGTGTGATATATATGTATATATATATATATATATATATATATATATATATATACATACATACATACATACATACATATATATGTTATATATTATATATATATATATAATATATATATAAAATATATATATATATTATAATCAGGCAAGTGCACACACCAGTCGCCGCATGCGAGTGCGTGAGTGCATCCATGCACCACGCATCGCCCGCGTGCATATATGAGCACGCGCGCTGATTTAAATTTAAATTTTTGGTTAATCGAACCTAGATACGATGAAGTTCCTTGGGCAAGGAACTTCACTGCGATTTCTTATTTAGCCACTGGGTGGGCAAACCAGCCCAAGTCAGTGCTGCTCTCAAGCCCGGATAAGTAGAGAGAATGATTACCCAAATGGTAACACATGCACTCTCTGTGGAAAGGAACTGGGGACCCTACCACGTACTCACTCCAAGAGCATCACAGCATGAAAAATGCAAAAAAGTATCATGCTGTGACCACGGCGGCTCAAACATGAACCTAAAAAAAAAAAAAAAAAAAAAAAAAAAAAAAAAAAAAAAAAAAATATTATATATATAAAATATATAATATAATTTTATTATACATCATCATCAAAAAAAACGGTAAGCTCATGAAAGAGCAGCCGAGGACCTCTCCACCATCCATCGCCACACAACTCGATCTTGCGCCCTTCTTTCCACTTGTACCATCGACAACCCGCAAATATCTTTGATGTTGCGCTCAGTTTTTGTCTTCGGTTTGCCTCTTCTCTGTTTCCCATTACCATTCCTGTCAGCAAGTCTTTCTCAATACTTTTACTTTTCATCCATGACCAATAAACTTTAATTTCCTCCTGTTCAAGATGTCCAACAGCCGGTCTTTACAATTTATTTTTCTCAACACTTCATCATTCGTCTTCTTCTCTGTCGAGCTAATACGCAGTACTCGTCTATAACACCACATTTCAAAAATATTGACCTTTTTCTTTTCTATCTACTTCAGCACCCAACACTCAGATCCATATGATGCAATTTTTGGGAAACTAATGAGTTCAAAAACCCCAGCTTTGTCCATAAGTTTAAAGCTTCGGTCTTTCCAGATGTTATTTAGGCACTATGGCGTTTTTGGCAATGGTAATTCTTCTTTTTATCTCCGGTGAATCATCATATGTATTTAGTAAAAACGGCTCCAAGATAAGTGAACTCTTTTACATTTTTCCCCAATCATTCCATTGATTGTAACATGTTCATCATTGCTCTTTCCGGGTTTTCTTTAAATCTTCATGATCTTAGTTTTCTTGGCATTAAGAAACAAGCCAGCCTTTTTGCTTTTCTTCTCTAACTTTATTAGTAGTTGTTGTAGTTCAGTGATACTGCTTGGCAACCAAAACTATATCATCAGGCGTACCTTAGATTTGATATTTTGTATCCTCCACATCTACAGTTCCTTCAAAATTCTCCAGAGCACTTCTCATAATTGCTTCAGAAATATTTTTAAAGAGGTGCGGAGACAGAACGCAACCCTGTCGCACTCCTTGTTTGACTTCTGTTAACCCCTAAGTGGTTCTTACAGTTGCTGTTGTTTTGGGCATACATGGCTTTTATTAGTTGGATGATGTGTTTTGGAAACTTCATATCGTTCATATTATTCCAGAGGATATCGTGATCAACAGTATCAAAAGCCCTCGAGTAATCGATGAAACACAGGTATAGGTCTTTTTGATGTTCTCTGTTTTTCTCTAATGATCAAATTTTTTATTTAGAATCTGGTTTCTGGTACCTTTTCCAGGGCGAAAACCTGCTTGTTCGTCTGCAATTTTTTCTCTTAACTTCAACTTCATTCTTTTTAGAATAATTTTCAAAAAAATTTTGCTGCTGTGCTTATTAATGCAATTGTCCTGTTATTGTTGCATTGGAGTTGCGGCACCTTTTTAGGTATAGGAGTAAAGACTGATTTTACCCAGTCTATTGGCCATCTGTAGAAGAAATATTCAACACTTTCGCCAAGATTCTTGATTAGTGTTGTTATTTCATCTATTCCCGGGCCTTGTTATTCGTCTAGCAGTGGTGTGGTGGTGGTTCATCTTCGCTGTCATTGAGTCTAATTAGTGTTGTTGTTAGATCTTTATTCTTTTTGTATAGGTTGGAACAATATTGATTCCATCTATCTTTGACTTCTTTTCCATCACATAAAACAAGTCCATCTTCAGTTTTGATAGTGTCCATTGTAGGTTTAAATTTTCGTGTGATGTTTCGTACTCCTTGGTAGAATTCTTTAGTTGTCTTATGATAGAAAAGTTTTAATTCTCTGGCATTGTTCATTTAAATATCTTTTCCTTATCTTTTCGCAATAATCTTTGATTTTTTGTATTTTGTTTTTGTAAATTACTTTTTTAATGGGTTATTGATACCCTTTGATTTTAGGCATCTTCTTGTTTCAATTTTACGTAGTGTTTTTTTTAGATATCCAGGGGGAATTTGTCTTTTTCTTTTTTGGGGATAGTTCTTAAGCAGTGCTCAGCAAGAGTTCTTTTCCATCTTCCCACAACTCATTTGGTGTTTTATCATCTTGACATTGATTGAGTATTAAAATTTGTTTGACACTGTAATTCTGTAATTGTTATCAAGAGTTTTGTAGTCGAGCTTTAGAGGTGGTGTTGGACGCTCCATCTTTTTGAGTCTTATTTTAAAGTCGATAGTTAGTAGTTGGTGGTCACTGTTGCAGTCGGCACCAGGTTTTGTCTTGGCATTTTTTATGCAACTTTTTCCATTTTTGGTTCAGCACAATGTAGTCAATTTGGTTGTGTGTTCTTTTGTCTGGTGAAAACCACGTGTACAAGATTATTTGTACTACAGAATTCAAAAAAATCTTCACCTCTTTTATTTTTATCTCCAAGACCGAATTTCCACAGGTGTCATTTTTCAGATCATTTTTGCCTACTTTTGGGGTTGAGGTCTCCCCTGATTACTTTTACATTTGTGTTAGGGATTGTGTCTAAAGTTTCTTGGTGAGTGTTATAAAAAATTTTCCATTTCTTCATCACTTGCAATGTTGGGTTTGGGGCGTAGCATTGTATAATACTAA
>NW_023657515.1:19109-29109 GCF_015228065.2 Penaeus monodon | reverse complement strand
GAATCATTAGTTAATGATGTCTAAACACACACGATGTGATCACCCTTCTAATGAATAGGCAATCATAATCCAACCCAATGCCAGGTGTCACAGTTGACCCACCACCACCACCCTCTTCCATACCCTCCCACCCGCACCCGTAATATTCATTATGTTTAAAACTTGTACCTGGATCGAGAATTCACCTTGTTACAGACGAATGATCACCCCTCCTAATAATCATAATCTATAAATGTCCCTCTAATGATGTCTAATACACACACCTAAATATTTCCTCTCACATTCCCCTCCTCCTCTCCAAACCAACCCTCCTTCCCTTCCTACCGCCCTGCCCCACATTCCTCCATACCAAAGTATAATAGTAAGAAAAGAAGCAAACAAACAAATCACAAGTCCTACTTAAGGAGATAATACAGCCCTGCATTGAAGTGCGAGTGATCACCCCTCCTAATGAATGATGCAATCATAATCCAACCCAATGCCAGGTGGTCACTGATGACCACCTCCCTCATCACCCCTCCTCCCCTCCACACCCGCTCCTGCAATATTCATCGTGTTTGAACTTGTACCCGGATCGAGAATCGACCCTGTTACAGACGAGTGGCACCCCTCTAATGAATGAAACTGTCATAATCAATAACCCTAACGCCCACGCCCCATCAGGTCGGTCACACAACAGGTCTGCTAATGACCAATAATTACCGTTCCGTCCTCGTCGTGACGGGATAAGAATACAATTAACTTAAAAGGATTATAAAACTCATTGTACAATATATGCTTTTATTTTTCTATTTCCATCACACACACACACACACAAATATTGCTAAGGTGAATACCAAAATGATACATCTATCGTCTGCGATTGATTTTCCTCTTCAACCATATTTTTGGCGACGATTTATTATTGTAGTGTAGGTGGGTTTCTCCATTTAATATCTTCTTTTCTTCCTGGCGTATTGTCACTCACTGTTCACTCACCAAACGACTAAACAGGGCTTTAAATACCATGGCGGCAATAATTCTTGCTGGCAACTATGATATTGTTGGCCGGACGGGAGGTTGGCGGGTTGGGAGCGGTAGTGGCCTCATCTTTTAACAGTTATACTAGCCGTTCTTACATCCCAGAGATATCTTCATAATAAAAATATAGTTTATTGAAAGGATCATGAAATTCTTGTACTTTATTATGACTCTCAAGCTTACACAAACATACGCCCTAAGAGGCGATAACAAATAACAGGCTTAAATTTTCTGTGTAAATGTAAATGCGATAACCAATATTCATACCTTTGCACATTTCATACTTATAAAACTAAAAGGTAATTACCTAATAGATTGAAATGACGCTGGTTTTATTCTATTTAGAGAGCATTAATAGGGTTTTCAAGGTATCTACACCAGGTCAAAGATGGGTTTTTCCCCCTCATATTTACGCTGAACACCTAAACAACCACCTTCTTGCTCAGAGGTAATGATGAAATAATCGAAAAGATTATAATCAGTATCTTTATTTTTTTTACAAATGCATAATATAACAAAAGTGCAAACCTAATAAGAATAATTCAAAAGAAATTACTTAATTTCGCAGAACGACTGATAAGCCTGCGACCTCCTCTCATATTTTAACGTGTTATATTAGCCGTTCTTACATCCCAAAGACATCATAATAAAAATATAGTTTATTGAAAAGGATCATGAAATTCTTGTACTTTGTTATGACTCTCAAGCTTACACAAACATACGCCCTAAGAGGTGATAACACAAATAACAGGCTGAAATTTTCTGTGTAAATGTAAATGCGATAACCAATATTTCATACCTTTGCACGTTTCATACTTATAAAACTAAAAGGTTAATTACCTAATAGATTGAAATGAAGCTGGTTTTATTCTATTTAGAGAGCATTAATAGGGTTTTCAAGGTATCTACAGCAGGTCAAAGACGGGTTTCCCCTCGTATTTACGCCTGAACACCTAATTATCCACCAACTAGCGTCACTACTTGCCCATATGTATAACTATTGTTTGAACTTGTAACTGACTTGACAAATGACCGTGTTACAGACGAGTGATCACCCCTCATAACCAATAACAAATAACCGCACAAGGGAAAGAACCCAACCGCAGGACGGATAGAAGTCAGGCCAGGTAATGACCAAATTCAAGGTGTTGACCCGAGAACAGGTGATCCTTCCTTCCCTTCCTACCGCCCCTGTCCCACATTCCTCCATACCCCATTATAAACCAATAATAGTAAGAATAAGAAGCAAACAAACAAATCACCAGTCACAAGTCCTGCTTAAGGAGATAATACAGCTCTGCACTGAAGTGTTACAGGTGAGTGATCACACCTATAGCTAATGAGCGTGACACGATCAATATGATAGCCCGATGTCAGTTGTCGCTGACGACCCCGCCTCCATCATCACTCCCCCCTCCCCCCTCCCCCATATGTGTCTGAATTGAATACAGTTATATCCCGCAAGAATGTGAAAAAGTAGCGTCACTGCCACCACCCATTTAATTTACGTATGGGAACGTTTATGTTGTTTGTAGGAAGGGGAATAGTGTAGAAGAGATGGGGAAAGGAGCGATAGATTGTGTATGCGAGTGTATGTGTGTGTGTGTGTAGTGTACGTGTTGGTTGCGGGAGTATAAAGGTCGGTAAGCGTGAATGAGCCGATGAGAGGCGTGTGCGTATACGCAAGGGAGTAGCGATTACCAAGAGCTGTTTCAGCCACTGAACTATTCAATCCTTTTTCCTTTACATAGGTATGCGAGGGAAACGGCGACGAATAATAAAACATTTATTAAAATAGTATGACAAAAACACTTAAAAACGGTAAAACTTTCAATGCACTAAAACACACAAAAAAACAGTAAAACCAATAAAGCAGTAAGCGCAATAAAACAAAAGCACATACAAAAACACTAAAATAATAAATAAAGAAATCACCAGATCACTGTGGTCACTCTCCGAATAAATATTCGGTCAAATTGTCTCTCACAACCTATATATAAATCAAACTCCACAACCACTTAGCTGTCTTTTAGGGGGTCCATTCCGGGGATCCCTGAGCAGTCTAACCAGTCTCACGACCAATCCCTGAATCCCCTTTGGCCTGCTTTCTCGCTTCCCACATTGCCTTTCAGGCGCGAAAACCTGGGGCACTGGTTCTTTCTTGTGTTCTTTGATCAGTAAAATGAACTTTAAAATTAAGCTAAAATATGAAAATAAGATCCTTTGTATGATAAAATAATTAAAATCAACATTAACGTAAAATAATAAATAAATCATCTGATCTTAGAAGAACCATTGGGAAAGTGGTGCTTAAAACTTCAATAACTCAATAAATAAAAGTAGATATAAAAGTAAAGTTATTATAAAATCTTTGAATTAAAATGATAAACTCTTCTGCGTATTAAAACTAAAATCCATAAGATACTAAATGTTCTTTAAAAATGTAAAAATAAATAAAATTCTCTATATCATAGTCTTGTGGTTGAGAGAGACTGGTGCCATCCAAATACAAACATTTTATATATTTATTAAAAAGAAATACAAATAAAATTTAAATAAAAACAGTGGTCCGTGGCAACACCGTTTCGCGCATCCTCCTCACTGGCGAGATAAATCCTTGCGCCTCGAGCTTCACTGGAGGGATGGCGATCGCGATTTCGGTTGCCATACTGGAGGGAGGTATAGTGCAGGTTCAGGCAACGTAAAACCGCAGCTTCCGTTTTTCTTAGCTACGTTGCAGGGCAAAACGTCGCCACGCGGCGACTCCACCAAGAGAGTGTTGCCACCCCAAGTTCGCCCTTTTCCAGTTGCGTGGTAATGTTTAGCCTGTGGGAGAGTTGGAGGTGAGAGATGTTTCAAAAGGGATACCTCCTGGAGTGAGACGACTAGATGGGACCAAGTCGTTCACTACATATGCCTTTGTGCACTCAATATGCCTTTATATGACTCTCAAGCTTACACAAACACACGTCCTAAGAGGCGATAACACAAATAACAGGCTTAAAGTTTATGTGTAAATGGAAATGCGATAACCAATATTTCATACTTTGCACGTTTCATACTTATAAAACTGACAGGTTAATTACCTAATAGACTGAAAAGACGCTGGTCTGATAATATTTAGAGAGCCTGAATAGTGTTTTCAAGGTATCTACACCAGGTCAAAGACGGGTTTCCCCTCATATTTACGCCTGAACACTTAATTATCTACCAACTAGCGTCACCACCTGTGTTGACTCAGTTATGTTTTGCTAATTAACCTCAAGGGACAATGCGGTATATTTCCTAAAATGTTCCTGCCGCATTTCTCATGTTTTTCAATCTACAATGCAACTTAGGAAATATATTTAGTTTTCCCTTAAGACCCATATGTATAACTTGTTTGACCTTGTAACTGACTCGACAAATGACCGTGTTACAGACGAGTGATCACCCCTCATAACCAATAACAAATAACCGCGCAAGGGAAAGAACCCAACTGCAGGACGGATAGAAGCCAGTCCAGGTAATGACCAAATTCAAGGTGTTGACCTGAGAACAGGTGACCCTTCCTTCCCTTCCTACCGCCCCTGCCCCACATTCCTCCATACCTCATTACAAAGCAATAACAGTAAGAAAAAGAAGAAGCAAACAGTCACAAGTCCTGCTTAAGGAGATAATACAGCCCTTCACTGAAGTGTTACAGGTGAGTGATCACACCTATAGCTAATGAGCGTGACACGATCAATATGATAGCCCGATGCCAGGTGTCACTGATGACCCCACCTCCATCATCACCCCCCCTCCCCTCCCACCCCTCCCCCGCAATATTCACCGTGTTTGAACTTGTACCTAGATCGATAATTGACCATGTTACAGACGAGTGACCACCTCTCTAATGAATGAAACTGTCATAATCAATAACAAATAACCCTCGAAGGGAGAGGACCCTAACGATTGATAAGCTTGCGACCTGATAGATCTTTAGATATTTCAGTAATTTAACATTTTAGCCCCACATGGCAATCGCCGATAATGGCCTTTGGCGTAGCCGCGGCAGATAATCTTAATTAATCAATGAACATATTTCTGAGACAAAATATGTTAACAGTTTTAGGCATTTTATTTATTTTCACCTTATATAGCAAGGTAATATGTTAATTTTATACAAAAATAGTATATAAATATATTGATACTGCTACGCCAGTGGGTCTTTGTCTCTGTGCAAAACATGTGTTAACATGAAAAGGATGACCTGGGCATGTGTTAACATGAAGGGACCTGGGCAAACATGACGCAACTGGCTGTGAGCAGAGGAGCGGAGGAACAAGCCAAGAGACGCGGTTGGGTGCTGCTCCTGTGAAGACCTCGTGTGTGCCCTGGTGACCTGATAAACTTTGTGTTGCCCTGTTATAAGCTGTATCGTGCAGTGTGACATGCTGGTTTCCCCCTGTATTGTGCCTATAGAAAAGTGTACGGGTAAATAACTTGTGTAAATAAAGGAAAGACTGTCATTCTGTGTTTAATTTGTGCCCTACCTCGCCTCGTGGTGTTTCCCCTGTGGTGTTCTGGGACGCTGTGGTGCTCGGTGCCTCTTGGAGCTGTTCAGTGTTCACGACCCTGTGGATAGCATGCCGTCTGCCTAGCCTGCCTTGTGTTGGTGGCAGAGAGACGAGGCGGTCGGCGTAACAATACTATAGGTAAGCATTATTTGTCATTAGAGAATAATTTGATAAGATATAAGCATGTAATGACTCAGATGCGGTCGTTAGTATTTATAAGCTTCTATCAGAATCTGAATGCTCCTTCCGAGCCAGGTACTATAGACAATTTCGAGGAGGGGGAGTAAATTGCTGAAAAGCTAGTCCACCTTCTGTGTTGATTCGTCTTTTTCTGATATCATCATAAAACGGAGGATGTATTGTTATGCGACCTCTTATGGAAGGATACGCTCGTCTGTATATAGTTATACATATGGGCCTTAAGGGAAAACTAAATATATTTTCTAAGTTGCATTTAGATTGTAAAACATCGCGAAATGAGGCAGGAACATTTTAGGAAAAATACTGCATTGTCCCTTGAGGTTAATTAGCAAAATATAACTGAGTCAACACGTGGGACAGGTGGTGACGCTAGTTGGTAGATAATCAGGTGTTCAGGCGTAAATATGAAGGGGAAACCCACCTTTGCCCTGGCGCAGATACCTTAAAACACTATTAATGCTCTCTAAATGGAATAAAACCAGCTATTATTGGTTTGTAATGGGGTATGGAGGAATGTGGGACAGGGGCGGTAGGAAGGGAAGGAAGGATCACCTGTTCTCGGGTCAACACCTTGAATTTGGTCATTACCTGGCCTGACTTCTATCCGTCCTGCGGTTGGGTTCTTTCACTTGTGCGGTTATTTGTTATTGGTTATGAGGGGTGATCACTCGTCTGTAACACGGTCATTTGTCAAGTCAGTTACAAGTTCAAACAATAGTTATACATATGGGCAAGTAGTGACGCTAGTTGGTAGATAATTAGGTGTTCAGGCATAAATACAAGGGGGAAACCCGTCTTTGACCTGGTGTAAATACCTTGAAAACCCTATTAATGCTCTCTAAATAGAATAAAACCAGCGTCATTTCAATCTATTAATTAACCTTTTAGTTTTATAAGAATGAAACGTGCAAAGGTATGAAATATTGGTTATCGCATTTACATTTACACAGAAAATTTAAGCCTGTTATTTGTGTTATCGCCTCTTAGAGCGTATGTTTGTGTAAACTTGAGTCATAATAAAGTACAACAAGAATTTCATGATCCTTTTCAATAAACTATATTTTTATTATGATGTCTTTGGGATGTAAGAACGGCTAGTATAACACGTTAAAACATGAGAGGAGGTCGCAGGCTTATCAGTCGTTCTGCGAAATTACGTAATTTCTTTTGAATTATTCTTATTAGGTTTGCATTTTTGTTATATTATGCATTTGTAAAAAAAAATTAAAGATACTGATTATAATCTTTTCGATTATTTCATCATTACCTCTGAGCAAGAAGAGGTGGTTGTTTAGGTGTTCAGCGTAAATATGAGGGGGAAACCTGTTTTGACCTGGTGTAGATACCTTGAAAACACTTTAATGCTCTCTAAAAAGAATAAAACCAGCGTCATTTCAATCTATTAGGTAATTAACCTTTTAGTTTTATAAGTATGAAATGTGCAAAGGTATGAAATATTGGTTATCGCATTTACATTTACACAGAAAATTTAAGCCTGTTATTTGTGTTATCACCTCTTAGGGCGTATGTTTGTGTAAGCTTTAGAGTCATAATAAAGTACAACAAGAATTTCATGATCCTTTTCAATAAAAATAAATTTTTATTATGAAGATGTCTTTATTCTGGTCACCCTGCTCATAGTTCGCCCGATGCTCCAACCTGATCTAAACATATATATATATATTATATATATATAATTATATAGGTATATATATATGATATATATATATATATATAGATATATATATATATAAATATGTATATATAGTATATATATGTATATATAGTGTATATATATGTATAATAGTATATATAGATATATATAATATATATATTATATATATATATATATATATATATATATATATATATAAAATATATATATACATATATAATATATATAACTATATATTATATATACTATAGATATATATATATATAGATATATATTATATTATATAATATATATACATATATTATATATATAACATATATATATATATATATATATATATATAGTTAGATCAGGTTGGAGCATCGGGCGAACTATGAGCAGGGTGACCAGAATAAAGGAAAAGGCAGAGGACGTGAGAGACTATCGGAGGAGAAAAGCCGCTGTGAAGTGAAATTAGGCAGCAGCTGATAAGGAGAATTCCATCAGTATGTGAGCATGGACATCAACGGAAGGAAACACAATTTTCCCCGCCGACCAGTTCATCTGATGGCCTGTGTCTCACTGACGGCAAAAGAGCGCATTGTTATTGTGTTCCCTGGATGCAACATAATTATGTGGATACAGACGCTTAGTGAGATTATTGCCCATCTCGCCAAAGTATAGCTTATCACAGAAGGCACAAGGAACAACATAGGTGAGCCTCCGAGGTAGAGGGAGGACTGGTGTGGACCAGGTTGCGACGGAGAGTGTTCACCCTGGCGAAAGATCAGCCTGCAGTTGAGAGGGTGAAGATGGAAACGAAGAGAGTAGATCTCCCCAGTGCTGAGGATGGGCAGGTGAGGAGTCTCTATAGGAAAGGAGTCGTGGTAAAAGGTACGCCGTGCCCTGGATAACGTGACGTGAGAACATGACGAGGATATCCCAATTTCAAGAACGAACGACGCAGTAAGTCGATTTCTCCACCCAGGTACTGTGAGTCACAGATGCGGAACAGGAACAGGAAAGTGGCAATACCTCTCTTTACAAGGAAAGGATGGTATGAGAAGAAGTTTATGTACATACTACTATGCATAGGTTTCCTGTATATGGAGGAGAATAGGTTAGCAGAGCAATGAATTATACACAAACACCCCACACACCCACACACACACACACACACACACACAAAACACACACACACGCAGAGAGGAGAGAGAGAGAGGAGAGAGGGAAAAAGAGAGAGAGAATCGAGAAAAAGAGAAGAGAGAGAGAGAAAGAATAAAAAAAAGAAAGAATATATAATAATAGAAAAGATGGGGAAATAATAAATAAGATATTACAGACAGACCGAAAAGAAGAGAGAGACAGAGATGAGGAATAAATAAAAATAATATAATGAAGAATAAGAAAATAGACAAATACATATATAAACACACACCACACACACACACACACACACACACACACAACACACACACAAAAGAGAAATAAATATATAGATAAAAGAAGAGAAATAGAGAAAATAGATATAGAAGAATATATAAGAGATATAAAATAGATAGAGAGTAGTATAGAGATAATATAGAGATAGAAGAGTGTATATATATAATACATATATATGTATAATACATACAAAATATATATAATATAATAGAATAAAATAATATATATATATTATAAAAAGTATAATAATAAGATTATAGAACAATATGTTTTATACATTCATATATATAAATAGATATATAGAGTATATATTATAATATATATAGATAAAGATATATATATCGATTACATAAATGTATATAACGAAGAATAGTATATTATAATATAGAAATAGAAATATATATATAAATATATGAAAGATATGTATATAAATATATATATATATTTTAAATATATAATATGTAATTATGATATATATATATTATATATATTATATATATATAAATATATTATTATATTATAAATATATATATGATATATATATATAATTTTATATAGGGTATATATATATATATATATATTATATATATGTATATGTAATATGTTTTATTATATATATATATATATATATATAGAATATATTATGATGTATATATATTGATATATGAATATAGATATGATATATAGATTATTTTATATTTTAGATTAATAGATATATAATATATATAGATTTTATAATAAAATATATATAAAGAATAATTTTATATATATATATATAAATGTAATAATTACATATAAATAATATATAATGATATATATTTATATATATATATTATAACAAATATGTAACAAAATTTTTATTCTACTTTTTTATTAAAAATTATATTAAACATTTAGTAACAAAATTTCTTATTCCCTTTATCTCATTAGCGAAAAACGATTTGGAATTATCATACCCTAATTTGCCAAACTCTGGAAAAAATACTTTGATTTTTTTTTTTTTTTTTTTTTTAAAAAAATTTTATATGGAGACAATTCCTGTTATTCATCATATTATCATTTATTATACAAATTTTGTTTTTAATTATAATCATCATATCAAAATTTTCCCCCCCTTTTTTTTCATCATTATTTCCAATTT
>NW_023657515.1:0-19009 GCF_015228065.2 Penaeus monodon | reverse complement strand
GGGGGGATATATTCAATGAAACACGCTAGATCTTTGGTTTCTCTGTTTTTCTCATGATCAGCTTTAGATTTAGAATCTGATATATATATATATATATTATATATATTCTTCTTTTTCCTAGCTTTACCCCATTCCTGTATGGGGTCGCCATGATGATTTGGTTCTGGCAGATATCTTTTATGGCCGGATGCCCTTCCTGACGCCAACCCTTCTCCACTCAGTCGTCCCCGGGGAAGCGGCACCGACATGGGCTGCCTTCCCCACTTAGTGGCTAGGTAGGCAATCGAGGTGAAGTTCCTTCCCCAAGGGAACAACGCGCTGGCCGGTGACTCGAACCCTCGAACTCAGATTGCCGTCGTGACAGTCTTGAGTCCGATGCTCAAAACCACTTGGCTACCGCGGCCATATATATATATGTATATATATATATATATATCTATATATATATATATATATATATATATATATATTGTTTGTGTGTGTGTGTATGTGTTGATTGTGTGTGTATTTTATATATATATGAAATATATAATATATATATATTTATATATATATATAATATATATTACAATATATATAAATAGATTGGTCAATTGACACTGGTCCTCCTCTCACGTACGTACGTGAGGGTGTAAACAGGAAGTAGGTTAATGAGAACTGGAAACCGCAATCGATTTACGTAACCAATGACCGTAACCGCAAGTGATTAACGTAATCATGACCATAACTGGAATCATTAATCATAGTTAATGATGTTTAGCATGCACACCAGACTACCTTACGGTCGTTCATGGCGCACCATAGCAGAAAGTAGGCATAATTAAAGTGATTATCATAATCAATGATCAAATTGGAAATCATTAACCGGCTCTAATGCTATCTAACAGGATGTCCCTCCCCTCCTCTCCAATACAGGCGATTGGACAGAACGCCTCAACTTACGCATCACAACAGGTTAATGACCACGGAAAGTGATTAACGTAATCAATGACCATAACCATAATCATTAGTTAATGATGTCTAACACACACAGTGATCACCCCTCCTAATGAATAAGGCAATCATAATCCAACCCAATGCCAGGTGTCACGTTGACCCACCACCACCACCCTCTTCCATACCCACCCACCCGCACCCCGTAATATTCATTATGTTTAAACTTGTACCTGGATCGAGAATTCACCTTGTTACAGACGAATGATCATCCCTCCAAATTAATCATAATCTATAAATGTCCCTCTAATGATGTCTAATACACACACCTAAATATTTCCTCTCACTTCCCCTCCTCCTCTCCAAACCAACCCTCCTTCCCTTCCTACCGCCCCTGCCCCACTTCCTCCATACCCAAAGTAATAATAGTAAGAAAAAGAAGCAAACAAACAAATCACAAGTCCTACTTAAAGAGATAATACAGAACGAGTGATCACCCCTCCTAATGAATGATGCAATCATAATCCAACCCAATGCCAGGTGTCACTGATGACCCACCTCCCTCATCACCCCTCCTCCCCTCCACACCCGCTCCTGCAATATTCATCGTGTTTGAACTTGTACCCGGATCGAGAATCGACCCTGTTACAGACGAGTGGCCACCCCTCCTAATGAATGAAACTGTCATAATCATAACCCTAACGCCCACGCCCCATCAGGTCGGTCACACAACAGGTCTGCTAATGACCAATAATTACCGTTCCGTCCCTCGTCGTGACCGGATAAGAATACAATTAACTTAAAAGGATTATAAACTCATTGTACAATATATGCTTTTTTATTTTTCTATTTCCATCACACACACACACACACAAATATTGCTAAGGTGAATACCAAAATGATACATCTATCGTCTGCGATTGATTTTCCTCTTCAACCATATTTTTGGCGACGATTTATTATTGTAGTGTAGGTGGGTTTCTCCATTTAATATCTTCTTTTCTTCCTGGCGTATTGTCACTCACTGTTCACTCACCAACGACAAAACAGGGCTTTAAATACCATTGGCGGCAATAATTTCCTTGCTGGCAACTTTTGATATTGTTGGCCGGACGGGAGGTTGGCGGGTGGAGCGGTAGTGGCCTCATCTTTTAACATGTTATACTAGCCGTTCTTACATCCCAGAGATATCTTCATATAAAAATATATTTTTATTGAAGGATCATGAAATTCTTGTACTTTATTATGACTCTCAAGCTTACACAAACATACGCCTAAGAGGCGATAACAAAAAACAGGCTTAAATTTTCTGTGTAAATGTAAATGCGATAACCAATATTTCATACCTTTGCACATTTCATACTTATAAAACTAAAAGGTTAATTACCTATAGATTGAAATGACGCTGGTTTTATTCTATTTAGAGAGCATTAATAGGGTTTTCAAGGTATCTACACCAGGTCAAAGATGGGTTTCCCCCTCATATTTACGCCTAAACACCTAAACAACCACCTTCTTGCTCAGAGTAATGATGAAATAATCGAAAAGATTATAATCAGTATCTTTTTTTTTTTACAAATGCATAAAATAACAAAGTGCAAACCTAATAAGAATAATTCAAAAGAAATTACTTAATTTCGCAGAACGACTGATAAGCCTGCGACCTCCTCTCATATTTTAACGTGTTATATTAGCCGTTCTTACATCCCAAAGACATCATAATAAAAATATAGTTTATTGAAAAGGATCATGAAATTCTTGTACTTTGTTATGACTCTCAAGCTTACACAAACATACGCCCTAAGAGGTGATAACACAAATAACAGGCTGAAATTTTCTGTGTAAATGTAATGCGATAACCAATATTTCATACCTTTGCACGTTTCATACTTATAAAACTAAAAGGTTAATTACCCAATAATTGAAATGAAGCTGGTTTTATTCTATTTAGAGAGCATTAATAGTGTTTTCAAGGTATCTACACGAGATCAAAGACGGGTTTTCCCCTCGTATTTACGCCTGAACACCCAATTATCTACCAACTAGCGTCACTACTTGCCATATGTATAACTATTGTTTGAACTTGTAACTGACTTGACAAATGACCGTGTTACAGACGAGTGATCACCCCTCATAACCAATAACAAATAACCGCACAAGGGAAGAACCCAACCGCAGGACGGATAGAAGTCAGGCCAGGTAATGACCAAATTCAAGGTGTTGACCCGAGAACAGGTGATCCTTACTTCCCTTCCTACCGCCCCTGTCCACATTCCTCCATACCCCCTTATAAACCAATAATAGTAAGAATAAGAAGCAAACAAACAAATCACCAGTCACAAGTCCTGCTTAAGGAGATAATACAGCTCTGCACTGAAGTGTTACAGGTGAGTGATCACACCTATAGCTATGAGCGTGACACGATCAATATGATAGCCCGATGTCAGTTGTCGCTGACGACCCCGCCTCCATCATCACTCCCCCCCCCCCCCTCCCCCATATGTGTCTGAATTGAATACAGTTTTTATCCCGCAAAAATGTGAAAAAGTAGCGTCACTGCCACCACCCATTTAAATTTTCGTATGGGAACGTTTATGTTGTTTGTAGGAAGGGGAATAGTGTAGAAGAGATGGGAAAGGAGCGATAGATTGTGTATGCGAGTGTATGTGTGTGTGTGTGTAGTGTACGTGTTTGGTTGCGGGAGTATAAAGGTCGGTAAGCGTGAATGAGCCGATGAGAGGCGTGTGCGTATACGCAAGGGAGTAGCGATTACCAAGAGCTGTTTCAGCCACTGAACTATTCAATCCTTTTTCCTTTACATAGGTATGCGAGGGAAACGGCGACGAATAATAAAACATTTATTAAATAGTATGACAAAAACACTTAAAAAACGGTAAAACTTTCAATGCACTAAAACACACAAAAAACGTAAAACCAATAAAGCAGTAAGCGCAATAAAACAAAAGCACATACAAAACACTAAATAATAAATAAAGAAATCACCAGATCACTGTGGTCACTCTCCGAATAAATATTCGGTCAAATTGTCTCTCACACCTATATATAAATCAAACTCCACAACCACTTAGCTGTCTTTTAGGGGGTCCATTCCGGGATCCCTGAGCAGTCTAACCAGTCTCACGACCAATCCCTGAATCCCCTTTGGCCTGCTTTCTCGCTTCCCACATTGCCTTTCAGGCGCGAAAACCTGGGGCACTGGTTCTTTCTTGTGTTCTTTGATCAGTAAAATGAACTTTAAAATTAAGCTAAAATATGAAAATAAGATCCTTTGTATGATAAAATAATTAAAATCAACATTAACGTAAAATAATAAATAAATCATCTGATCTTAGAAGAACCATTGAGAAAGTGGTGCTTAAAACTTCAGTAGCTCAATAAATAAAAGTAGATATAAAAGTAAAGTTACTATAAATCTTTGAATTAAAATGATAAACTCTTCTGCGTATTAAAACTAAAATCCATAAGATACTAAATGTTCTTTAAAAATGTAAAAATAAATAAAATTCTCTATATCATAGTCTTGTGGTTGAGAGAGACTGGTGCCATCCAAATACAAACATTTTATATATTTATTAAAAAGAAATACAAATAAAATTTAAATAAAAACAGTGGTCCGTGGCAACACCGTTTCGCGCATCCTCCTCACTGGCGAGATAAATCCTTGCGCCTCGAGCTTCACTGGAGGGATGGCGATCGCGATTTCGGTTGCCATACTGGAGGGAGGTATAGTGCAGGTTCAGGCAACGTAAAACCGCAGCTTCCGTTTTTCTTAGCTACGTTGCAGGGCAAAACGTCGCCACGCGGCGACTCCACCAAGAGAGTGTTGCCACCCCAAGTTCGCCCTTTTCCAGTTGCGTGGTAATGTTTTAGCCTGTGGGAGAGTTGGAGGTGAGAGATGTTTCAAAAGGGATACCTCCTGGAGTGAGACGACTAGATGGGACCAAGTCGTTCACTACATATGCCTTTGTGCACTCAATATGCCTTTATTATGACTCTCAAGCTTACACAAACACACGTCCTAAGAGGCGATAACACAAATAACAGGCTTAAAGTTTATGTGTAAATGGAAATGCGATAACCAATATTTCATACTTTGCACGTTTCATACTTATAAAACTGACAGGTTAATTACCTAATAGACTGAAAAGACGCTGGTCTGATAATATTTAGAGAGCCTGAATAGTGTTTTCAAGGTATCTACACCAGGTCAAAGACGGGTTTCCCCTCATATTTACGCCTGAACACTTAATTATCTACCAACTAGCGTCACCACCTGTGTTGACTCAGTTATGTTTTGCTAATTAACCTCAAGGGACAATGCGGTATATTTCCTAAAATGTTCCTGCCGCATTTCTCATGTTTTTCAATCTACAATGCAACTTAGGAAATATATTTAGTTTTCCCTTAAGACCCATATGTATAACTTGTTTGACCTTGTAACTGACTCGACAAATGACCGTGTTACAGACGAGTGATCACCCCTCATAACCAATAACAAATAACCGCGCAAGGGAAAGAACCCAACTGCAGGACGGATAGAAGCCAGTCCAGGTAATGACCAAATTCAAGGTGTTGACCTGAGAACAGGTGACCCTTCCTTCCCTTCCTACCGCCCCTGCCCCACATTCCTCCATACCTCATTACAAAGCAATAACAGTAAGAAAAAGAAGAAGCAAACAGTCACAAGTCCTGCTTAAGGAGATAATACAGCCCTTCACTGAAGTGTTACAGGTGAGTGATCACACCTATAGCTAATGAGCGTGACACGATCAATATGATAGCCCGATGCCAGGTGTCACTGATGACCCCACCTCCATCATCACCCCCCCTCCCCTCCCACCCCTCCCCCGCAATATTCACCGTGTTTGAACTTGTACCTAGATCGATAATTGACCATGTTACAGACGAGTGACCACCTCTCCTAATGAATGAAACTGTCATAATCAATAACAAATAACCCTCGAAGGGAGAGGACCCTAACGATTGATAAGCTTGCGACCTGATAGATCTTTAGATATTTCAGTAATTTAACATTTTAGCCCCACATGGCAATCGCCGATAATGGCCTTTGGCGTAGCCGCGGCAGATAATCTTAATTAATCAATGAACATATTTCTGAGACAAAATATGTTAACAGTTTTAGGCATTTTATTTATTTTCACCTTATATAGCAAGGTAATATGTTAATTTTATACAAAAATAGTATATAAATATATTGATACTGCTACGCCAGTGGGTCTTTGTCTCTGTGCAAAACATGTGTTAACATGAAAAGGATGACCTGGGCATGTGTTAACATGAAGGGACCTGGGCAAACATGACGCAACTGGCTGTGAGCAGAGGAGCGGAGGAACAAGCCAAGAGACGCGGTTGGGTGCTGCTCCTGTGAAGACCTCGTGTGTGCCCTGGTGACCTGATAAACTTTGTGTTGCCCTGTTATAAGCTGTATCGTGCAGTGTGACATGCTGGTTTCCCCCTGTATTGTGCCTATAGAAAAGTGTACGGGTAAATAACTTGTGTAAATAAAGGAAAGACTGTCATTCTGTGTTTAATTTGTGCCCTACCTCGCCTCGTGGTGTTTCCCCTGTGGTGTTCTGGGACGCTGTGGTGCTCGTGCCTCTTGGAGCTGTTCAGTGTTCACGACCCTGTGGATAGCATGCCGTCTGCCTAGCCTGCCTTGTGTTGGTGGCAGAGAGACGAGGCGGTCGGCGTAACAATACTATAGGTAAGCATTATTTGTCATTAGAGAATAATTTGATAAGATATAAGCATGTAATGACTCAGATGCGGTCGTTAGTATTTATAAGCTTCTATCAGAATCTGAATGCTCCTTCCGAGCCAGGTACTATAGACAATTTCGAGGGGGAGTAAATTGCTGAAAAGCTAGTCCACCTTCTGTGTTGATTCGTCTTTTTCTGATATCATCATAAAACGGAGGATGTATTGTTATGCGACCTCTTATGGAAGGATACGCTCGTCTGTATATAGTTATACATATGGGCCTTAAGGGAAAACTAAATATATTTTCTAAGTTGCATTTAGATTGTAAAACATCGCGAAATGAGGCAGGAACATTTTAGGAAAAATACTGCATTGTCCCTTGAGGTTAATTAGCAAAATATAACTGAGTCAACACGTGGGACAGGTGGTGACGCTAGTTTGGTAGATAATCAGGTGTTCATGGCGTAAATATAAGGGGAAACCCACCTTTGCCCTGGCGCAGATACCTTAAAACACTATTAATGCTCTCTAAATGGAATAAAACCAGCTATTATGGTTTGTAATGGGTATGGAGGAATGTGGGACAGGGGCGGTAGGAAGGGAAGGAAGGATCACCTGTTCTCGGGTCAACACCTTGAATTTGGTCATTACCTGGCCTGACTTCTATCCGTCCTGCGGTTGGGTTCCTTCACTTGTGCGGTTATTTGTTATTGGTTATGAGGGGTGATCACTCGTCTGTAACACGGTCATTTGTCAAGTCAGTTACAAGTTCAAACAATAGTTATACATATGGGCAAGTAGTGACGCTAGTTGGTAGATAATTAGGTGTTCAGGCATAAATACAAGGGGGAAACCCGTCTTTGACCTGGTGTAAATACCTTGAAAACCCTATTAATGCTCTCTAAATAGAATAAAACCAGCGTCATTTCAATCTATTAATTAACCTTTTAGTTTTATAAGAATGAAACGTGCAAAGGTATGAAATTGGTTATCGCATTTACATTTACACAGAAAATTTAAGCCTGTTATTTGTGTTATCGCCTCTTAGAGCGTATGTTTGTGTAATACTTGAGTCATAATAAGTACAACAAGAATTTCATGATCCTTTTCAATAAACTATATTTTCAATTATGATGTCTTTGGGATGTAAGAACGGCTAGTATAACACGTTAAAACATGAGAGGAGGTCGCAGGCTTATCAGTCGTTCTGCGAAATTACGTAATTTCTTTTGAATTATTCTTATTAGGTTTGCATTTTTGTTATATTATGCATTTGTAAAAAAAATTAAAGATACTGATTATAATCTTTTCGATTATTTCATCATTACCTCTGAGCAAGAAGAGGTGGTTGTTTTAGGTGTTCAGGCGTAAATATGAGGGGGAAACCTGTCTTTGACCTGGTGTAGATACCTTGAAAACACTTTTAATGCTCTCTAAAAAGAATAAAACCAGCGTCATTTCAATCTATTAGGTAATTAACCTTTTAGTTTTATAAGTATGAAATGTGCAAAGGTATGAAATATTGGTTATCGCATTTACATTTACACAGAAAATTTAAGCCTGTTATTTGTGTTATCACCTCTTAGGGCGTATGTTTGTGTAAGCTTGAGAGTCATAATAAAGTACAACAAGAATTTCATGATCCTTTTCAATAAACTAAATTTTTATTATGAAGATGTCTTTATTCTGGTCACCCTGCTCATAGTTCGCCCGATGCTCCAACCTGATCTAATATATATATATATATATATATATATATATATATATATATATATATATATATTATATATATATATATATTATATATATATATATATATATATAATATATATATTATATATATATATATAAAATTTACTAAATATATGTATATAAAACATATATAGTATTATATATTATAATATATATAATATATATTATATATACTTATTATATCTATACTATAATATACATATATATACTATATATACTATATATACATATCATATATATATATATATATATATATATATATATATATATGTTAGATCAGGTTGGAGCATCGGGCGAACTATGAGCAGGGTGACCAGAATAAAGGAAAAGGCAGAGGACGTGAGAGACTATCGGCAGGAGAAAAGCCGCTGTTGAAGTTGAAATTAGGCAGCAGCTTGATTAAGGAGAATTCCATCAGTATGTGAGCATGGACATCAACGGAAGGAAACACAATTTTCCCCGCCGACCAGTTCATCTGATGGCCTGTGTCTCACTGACGGCAAAAGAGCGCATTGTTATTGTGTTCCCTGGATGCAACATAATTATGGGGATACAGACGCTTAGTGAGATTATTCCCCATCTCGCCAAAGTAAGCTTTCCCCAGAAGGAAACAAGGAAAAAAAAACATGGGTTTGATTTCCGAGGAAAAGAGGGAGGATGGTGTCCCCCGGGGGCGACGGAGAGGGGTTCACCGGGCGAAAGATCAGCCTGCAGTTGAGGGGGGTAAAGGGGGAAAAACGAAGAGAGTAGACCCCCAAGTGCTGAGGGGGGCGGGTTAGGAGTCTCTAAGGAAAGGAGCGTGGTAAAAGGGTACGCCGTCCCCGGAAAACGTGACGTGAGAACATGACGGGGAAATTTTCCCAATTCAAGAACGAACGCCGAAAGTAAGTCAATTTCCCCCCCCAAAGGTACTGTGGTCAAGATGGGGAAAAAGGGGAACGGGAAAAGGGGCAAAAAACCTCTTTAAAAGGGAAAAAGGAGGGTTGGGAGAAGTTTTTATGTCCCAAAATACTATGCTGGGTTTCCCTGTATATGGAGGAGAAATGGGTTTTTAGCGAGCAATAAATTTACACAAAAACCCCACACACACACACCACCCACCACACCCCACACACCACACACACACACACACACAAAACACGCAGAGAAAAAGAGAGCAGGGGAGGGGAGAGAGAAAACCAGACAGGAGAGAGAGAGAGAGAGGGAAAATAAAATCAAAAAAATTTTTAAAAATTTTTCAAGAATTAAAGGGATTAAATTTATATAAAAAGATATAAAAAAAAAAAACAACAGAGGAAGAAAGACAGAGAGGGAGAGAAGAGAGAAAAATAACGAATAAATAATAAAAAAACCCAAAAAATAAAAAAACCACCAAACATTATCACAACACACACACCCCACCCCCACCCCCAACAAACAAAAAACATAAAAATAATATTATAAAAAATAAAAAAGAAAAAAAAAAACATAAATAATAAAATTTTAATTTAATAAAATATATAAATAATAAATAATATTAAATATATAGAATAGTTATATTTTATTTCCCAAATTTTTATAGAAATAAGAAAATAAAATAATTTTATTTTTATAAATAATAAAATATAAAATTTAAAATATAAAAATTAAAAAAATAAATAAAATATAATAAAATTATATAGGTATATATCCAGACATTAAAAACATAAATTATAAAATATATATTAAAAAATTTATAAAACCCCTTTACAAAATTTTGAAACCCAAATTTAAAATAAAATATTTTAAATAAAAAATAATACTATAATATATAATAATTATTTTTATATAAATGTATAAATTTAAATAAATTGAAAATCATATATAGTTATAATTATATAAAAATTATAATAATATATAACGGTTAAAATTTAGGGGGAAAGACTACTATTTATGAATAATAAATCTATATATTATAGTTATATAGTTATAGATATATATTTTATAATAATATTATATTTAACATTTTATTTATAAAAGGGAATAAAAAGGTATTTAAAAAATTAATAAACATATATTGTATTGTATATATTTTTAATATTTTATTATATATATAAAATTTTAATATTAAAAATTTATTATTAACAATATATTTAATTTAAATATGTCATAATGATAAATTATATATGTATATAAAATTATATATTACAATAATTATATATATATATATATATATATATATATATATATATATATATATCATATATAGTATAAAGAATTATTTTATATATAGTATGTATATTTATATTTATTATATATAAAATATATATATATATGTATATATATTATATCTATATAATATATATATAGTATTTATATTTATATGCTATATATTGTTTTATATAATATATATATTCATTATATATTTTATACCTATTATATTGTTTTATAATTATATAACTTATATCTATATATACTATATATGTAAAATTATCTTTTATATATATATATTTTATTATATAATATATATATATATTTTTACAATATTTGTATTTATATATATTATATTTTATATATACATATGTATGTATTATATAATATATATATTTTACATTTATTTATATATCAAAATCTCTTTATTCTCACTTTTATCCTCATTTGTCATGATTAATACGATTTGGTAATATTATCTTTATTACCCTAAAAATTTGCCAAAATCATCAGAGAAATGGGAAAAAAAAACCGTCATTTTGGAGTATACTCTCAAAAGGCTATATTTCGTTTAGATTTTGCGCTTTTTTGACTTTGGGAATTATTTTTTTTTCCCTTTTTTTTTTATTATATATGGAGAAAATTTCCCTGTTATTATATCATTATTATCATAAATTATCACAATATTATCATTATCATCATCATTATCATCATTATCATCCATATTGCAATTATTATCTCCATTATTGCAATTATTATCATCTTTATTGCCAATTTTTATCATTATTATTGCAATTATTGCAGTTATGGATATATAAATTTTGCAATATACTAAAAACAACAACAATAATAATAGAAAAAACAATAATAAAAAACAAAAATAACGATATTTTTAAAATTATTTATATCATTTTTTTAAATTAAAAATGGGTTTTTACAGAAATTAAATTATTTTATAAAAAATTATTTTTGCAATTGTAAAATTGGGGAAAAAATGAAAAAATTTAAAATAATAACAATAAAATTTTAAAAACGATTTTAAAAAATAATAAATAATAATAATGAAAATAAAAAATAAAATAATAATAAAAAATAAAAATTAAAAAAATAATAATAATAATAAAAATAAAAAAAATAACAAAAATAAAAATAATAATAATAATTTAATAAAAAATAGTAATAAAAATAAAATAATAAAAAATAATAAAAATGGGTAAAAATTTAATAATAATAATAATTTTGATAATATTAATAATCATAAAATGTTACCCAAAAATTCTCTTTTTCCATTTTACCCCATTATTGTCATGTTTAAATTTCCCAATTTGGGAAATTTATTATATTTTTCCCCAAAAGAAAATTACCAAAATCATCAGAGAAATCAAAAAAAAACGTCTTTTGGGGCGTAACTCTCAAAGGCGTATTTCGCAGTTTTTTTCAGTTTTCGGAATTTTTGGGGAAATTTTCTTTACCTTTTTTATTATATAGGGACAATTCTTTTTATTTAAATCATTTTTATCTTTATTTTTTTCAATTTTATCTTTTGGTAAATCTTTTACACATTACATCATTATTCCCAATTTTCTAAATTCATTTTTGAAATTTTTATCATCATTTTTGAAATTTATTAAAAAAAACTTTTTAAATTATTGAAAAATTATAAAAATATAAATTTTTAAAAAAACTAACCCCCCCCCCAAAAAAAATAATAATAGAAAAACAAAAAAATTTTTAACAATAATAACGATATTTAAAAATTTATTATATCATTTTTTTAAATTTAATATCGTTATTACAGAAAATTATTACTGTTATAATAATTATTTTGAAATTAAAAACCACTAAAAAAAATGAAAATAATGAAAATAAAAAACAATAAAATATTAATAACGATATTTTAATAAAAATTTAAATAAAATAATGATAATAAAATTAAATAATAAAAAAATAATAAAAATTTAATTTAAAATAGTAATAAAAATAATAATAATAAAAATATTGAAAAATATTAAAAATCTCAAAGGTTATCAAAATTCTCTTTATTCTTTTTTTTTAAATTTTTATTGTCATAAATTAAAAACGATTTGGAAATTTATTATCATTTTTACCCTAAATTGCCAAAATATCGGAAATCGAAAAAAGTCATTTTGGAGAAAACTCCAAAAGGTAATTTCGCTAATTTGGGCCGCTTTTTCGATTTTTAAAATTTTTATTTTTTTTACCTTTTTTTTTATATATGGAGAAAATTTCCCTGTTATTATCATCATTTTACTTTGATTATCACCCAAATATTCATTTTCATACCCTTTATAATCATTTTTTGCAATTATTTTTCATCTTTATTCAATTATTACCCAAATTATTCCCAATTATTATCATTTTTATTGCAATTTTTCCCAGTTTTAATAAAAAAATTTGGCAATTTATATTTAAAAAACAAAAAACAAAATAATGAAAAACAAAATAATTAACAATAAAAAACGATTTTATAAAAAATTTCATTAATTTTTTTAATTAAAAATCGTTTTACAGTAATTTTTACCTTTAAAAAAATTATTTTGCAATTATACTACTAGTAAAAAATGATAAAATGATAATAATAACAATAATAATTTAAATTTAACGATGATAATAATAATAATAATAAAAATAAATAATAAAAATAAAATAATAAAATAATAAAAATAACAAAAATAAAAATAAAATAATAATAATAAAATAATAATAAAAAATTTAAAAAAAATAATAATAGGAATAAAAATAATAATAATGTAAAAATTGAAAATATTAATAATAATCAAAGGTTATAAAAATTCTCTTTATTTCACATTTTTTACCCTTCTTTATTGCCCAGTTTAATCCTTTTTGGTAATTATAATTATTCCCCAAAATTTAAGGGGCCCAAAAATTTATCAGAAAAAACAAAAAAAAAACGTCTTTTTTGGATTTAAAATTCTAAAAAGGTTTATGTTTCGTTAGATTTTGCCCGTTTTGGGATTTTGGGAAATTTATTTTTTTTTCCCTTTTTTTTATTATAAGGGAGAAAATTTTCCCGGTAATCATCATTTTTTTACCCTGTTATCATAAAATTTTCATATCTTTCCCCCTTATCATCATTTCATCATTTTTGCAATATTACCCTCATTTTTGCAATTTTTATCTTTCCATTATTCCCAATTAAATAAATTTTTATTGAAATTATGCATTTAAAAATTTTAAAATTTTTGAACTAAAATAATAAAAACCCAACAATAAAATAGAAATAAAAATAAAAATAACAATTTAAAAAAGATATTTTTTAATGTTTTATTACCCTTTTTTAAAATTAAATCGTTTTACAGTACTTTTTTACTTTTATAAAAATTTTTTTTTTGCAATATATACTATTTAAAAATGATAATAAGATAAAATAAAAATAATAATTTTAAAAAACGTATAAAAATAATAATAATGAAAATTTAATAATGTTTAAAAATAAGGAAAAAATCAAATAAAAATAAAAATTTAATAATAATAAAAAATAATAAAAATAAAATTAAAAAAATAAGGGATGAATTGATAATATTAATAATCATCAAATTTTAAAAAAAATTTCCTTTTTACCCCATTTTTACCCTCATAGTCATGTTTAATACTTTTTTGGAATTATTTCTTTATTAACCCTTTTCATTGAAAAAAATCATAAGAAATCAAAAAAAACTCTTTTGGAGTATACTCTAAAAAAGGTATATTTCGCTATTTTTTTGCCGTTTTTTTGATTTTGGGGGAATTTATTTTTTTTTTCCCCCTTTTTTTTATATATTGAGACAATTCCTTTTATCCCCTTTTATCAGGAATCACAATATTATAATTATAAATTCACCCTTATCATCTTTATTGAAAATTATTATCTTTATATTGAAAATTATTCCTTTTATTGTTTTAAAATTATCATTATTTTGCAATTTTTGCATTTATAATTTTATAATTTTGAAACTTATAAATAACAACAAAAATTTAATAATAGAAAAAAACAAAAATAAAAAACAATAAAAACGAATTAAAAATTAAAAATCTAATCTTTTTTTAATTTAAATACTTTATTACATTTAATTATTACAGTTAAAAATTATTTTGAAAAATTATATCATTTAAAAATGATAATAATGATAATAATAACAATAATAATTTTAAAATAACGATATAATAATAATGATAAAAAATAATGATATTAATAATGATACTAAAATAATAATAATAATAATAAAATAATAATAATAACAATAATAGTAAAAATAAAATAAAATAATAAAAAATAATAAAAATAAAAATAAAAGTAAAAAATTAAAAATTTTAATGTTAATTTTGATAATTTTTTTAAAACTCAAATTTTTATCAAAATTCTCTTTTATTCCCCCTTTTTTCCCTAAATTGGGGGAATGATTAATACAATTTTGGTAATTATTATCATTTTCCCCTTAAAAATTTGCCAAAAAAATCAGAGAAACGAAAAAAACGTCATTTGGGGTTAAAAATCTAAAAAGGGGTTATTTCACTAGTTTTTGCCGTTTTTTCGATTTTTGGGAAAATTATTTTCTTTTCCCCTTTTTTTTTATATATGGGGGACAATTCCTGTTTTAAATCATCATTTTTAAACCCTGTTTATCATCAAATTATCATTATCATCACCCCATTATCATCATTATCATTTTATTGCAATTTTTATCACCCCTTATTGCAATTATTTTTATCTTTATTCCCAATTTTTTCCCCATTATTTTTGAAATTTTTGCGTTATAATATATTTTTTCAACTATAAATAACAAAAAAAATTTAATAAAGAAAAACCCAATAAAAAATAACAAAAATAACGATATTATAATAATATTTTTATATCATTATTTTAATTAATTTTCGGTATTACAGAATTATTGTGGTTTAAAAATTTATTTTTTGCCAATTATACTACTAGTAAAAATGTAATAATGAAAATAAAAAACAATAATAATTTTAAAAAAACAAATATAAAAATAATAAAATAATAATGAAAAAATTTTAAATGATATAATAAAAAAAAATAAAAAAATAAACAAAATAATAAAACAATAAAAATAATAAAAAATAATAAAAATTTAAGAAAAAAATCATAATAAAATAATTTTTAATAATAATAAAATAATGATAATATTGATAATATTGATGATCATCAAATGTTAAAAAATTTCTTTTTTCTCCCCTTTTTTTTCCTCTTTATTGCAGTTTTAATCAAATTTTGGTAATTTTAAATCATATTACCCTAAAAATTTGCCAAAATATCGGGGAAAAACCCAAAAAAAAAAACTTTCCTTTGGGAGTTTTACTTTTCAAAAGGCTTTTTTTGCAAAGTTTTTTGCCGCTTTTTTTTTTTTTTGGGTTTTATTTTTTTTTACCTTTTTTTTATATATGGAGAAAAATTCCCTGTTATTACATCTTTATTCCATGATATCTCAATTTATCTTTATATCAAAATTATCATCTTTATTGCAATTTTTATCACCCTTTTGGCAATTATATCATCATTTTTTCCAATTTTTCAAAAATTGCAATTTTTACTTTATTTTTTAAAAAATTATTGAAGTTTAAAATAAAATTTTTGCAAAAAAAACAATTTAACAACAAAAATAATAATAGAAATAACAAAAAATAACAAAAATAAGGGAATTATAAAAAATTTCAATCTTTTTTTAAATTTAAATCTTTATTAATTTTTTTTAATTAATGTTATAAAAAATTTTTTTTCCCTTATACTACTAAAAAAAAAATGATAAAAATGAAAATTTAATAACAATAATAATTAAAAGGGGATATTATAAAATAATAATAATAAAATAATGATAATAATAATGAAAAATAAAATAAAAAATTAATAATAAAATAATAAAAATTTAAAAAATAATAGTAATAATAATAAAAAAAAGGGTTTAATATGAAAATTTATTAATAACTAAATTATCAAAATTCTTTTTATTCTAAATTTTACCCTCTTTATTTTTCTTTTAAAATACGATTTTGGTAAATTATTTCATTTTTAACCCTAAAAAAATTGCAAAAATCACAGAGAAATCAAAAAAAACGTATTTTGGAGATACTCTAAAAAGGGCATATTTCGCAGATTTGCCACTTTTTCGACTTTGGGAATTTTTTTTCCCTTTTTTTTTTAATTTTGGGAGAAAAAAAAATCCTGTTATTTATCCCCATTATCATAAATTTTATATAAATATTATTTATCATCTTTAAAAATTTTTATATTTTTTGAAAATTATTCATCTTTATTCCCAATTATTTCATCTTTAAATTGCAATATTTTTATTATTTGCAATTTTTGGGCAGTTATAATTTTTAAAATTTTTAAAAATTATACTTAATAACAAACAAAAAAAAAATAATAGAAATAAAAAAAAATTAATAACAATAAAAACGATTTTATAAAAATTTTATCTTATCATTTTTTAAATTTAATGTCTTTAACATTTAATTTTTTATATTATAATAATTTTTTTTGCAATTTTTACTATAGAAAAAAAATGATAATAATGATAATAATAACAAAAAATTTTAAAAATTTAAATAAAAAAAATTATGATAATAATAATAAAAAAATTAAAAAAAAAATTAAATAAAATAAAAAAATGATTAAATTTAATAATAATAATAAAAAAAATAAAAAATTTAATAATAATAATAAAAAAAAGTAAAAATAATAAAAATTTGATAATATTGATAATTTTAATAATCATAAAAATGTTATAAAAAATTTCTCTTTATTTCATTTTATCCTCCTTATTGTCGGGATTAATACGATTTAGGTAATATTATCATTATACCTAATAATTCAAATATCAGAAAATGATAAAAACTATTTAATACTTAAAATAATTTCAATTACTTTAATTGAATTAATTATATTTTACTTTAATTTAAATATGAATAACAATTCATTATTAATCATATTATATATATAATAATATATATTAATATTAATATATATTATGAATATTGCATTATAATATATAATTTGAATCATATAATAAATTACATATTAATATTATCATAATAACAATAATAACGATATTAATATTATTATATCATTATTTAATTAAATGAATTACAGAATATTATAATAATTATTTTGAATTAATACTATTAAAAATTTATAATATATACATTTTAATTTTATAATTATTACATTTAATATATATAATTATATTTAATAATATTATAAAATATAATATTATAATATAATTATAAATAAATTTATCAAAATTTTATACTAAAATTTAATCCTAATATATATATAAACGTATTTGTAATTAATATCATTATACCCTATAATTAATAATATAATAAATGAATAATATCAATTTATATATCTTTAATAAAAGGATAATTATAGATTATGCTATTTTCGAACATTTTGATATTTTATTTACTTTATTTATTATACATGACAATTCCTTATTATTATTCATTATTATCATGATTATCATCAAATATTATCATATATCATAATAATATTTAATATATCATTATTGCAATTATTTATCATCATTATTGCAATATTATCATTTTATTGAATTATTGCAGTTTATAATATATAATTTATGAACTATAATAACAACAAATAATAATAGAAATAACATAATTAATAACAATTAATAACGATTATTATAATAATTATTATATCATTATTTTAATTAATATCTATTACAGAATTATTATGTTATAATAATTATTATCAATTATATACTAGTAAAAATGATAATAATGATAATAATAAATAATATATATAATAACGATTTTATAAAATAATCATAATTAATATAATATAATAATAATAATATATTATAATATTATAATATTAATATTAATTAATAATTATAAATAAATTAACTAATAATAAATAATAAACATTTAAAATTATCTATTTATATAATAATAATTTTTATATAATTATATATACTTTCATAAGTTAAAAATTCTATTTATCATATTTTTTTATATATAAATATTTTTAATTTTATATATATAAATTTATTTTTTAAACATAATTCATATATTAATTTATCATATATATATTATCCTATAATATATTTTAATATTATAATAATCATATTATATCATCATTAATATTATCATATATTGAAATATTCATATATAATATATCAATTTAATATACTTTATCATCATAATTTGAATATATTAAATAAAATTAATAATTAAATAACTATAAATATAAAAAAATATAAAATAATAATTTTTATTATAATAAATTTTAATATAAATAATTTTATAATATTTTTAAATTTAATATAAAATATAATAATAAAATAATATTAATAATAATAATAAATAATATAAATAATAATAATATAAAATAATTAATAATAATAATAAT
>NW_023657514.1:25000-27517 GCF_015228065.2 Penaeus monodon | reverse complement strand
TATGTACGGACTAATATAGTATACATGGGCATAATATACTGTCAGCAAAAACATAATCATATAATAATAAACACAATACAATATTAATATATAATAATATATCTATACATAGCAATTAATTAATACATATTTTAAATTATAAAAAAATATAAAATATAATACAAATGATACATTATGAATATGAAATATAATAAGCAATCTAAATATACATACTATAATATCATAATAAAATATACATATACAATATCATAGATATACATATAAATATACAAATATAAAAAAATACATATAATAATATAATGCATATATAATTACATATACATACTTATAGAACATAATATACAATTATATACATTATATACATATATATAAAAACATATATATATACATAATACACACACAATCACAACATATCACAACAAACAAAATATATACATAACTATAATATATATATATATATAATATATATATATTTAATATAATATATATTAGTATATCATTATAATATATACTATATAGTATATGTTATATGTATGATAGTGTGATATATAGTGTTATATTGTATTATTATATATTATGTATATATATTATGTAATATATATATATATATTTATATATGTATATATATATATATATAGATATATTGTTAATCATATATATTGTATATATATATACAATATAAAAATATATATATATAATATATATTTTATATATATATATTATATAATATATATATTATTTTATATGTTTATTATGCATATGATAGTGTATATACATATATATATTAATAATGTATATATAAGAATAGAAGAAAGATAAGAGAGAGAGTATTACATAATACATCAATACATATCACTAACACATATTACACACTTATATACATATACATACTATATACATATATACATATAGTATATATTATAAATATAATATATATAATATATACATATATACTATATATATACTATATATGATATATATACTATATATACATATAATTTAATACATTAAGTATATAATACAAATATCACATAACAACACACACAAACATATATATATACAAAACATATATATAGAAATATATTATATATTATATAAATATACATATATACTACATATATATACTATATAATATACATATATACTACTATAAGTAACATATATAATATAATATATAATTTATATATATATATATACATATATATATATAAACTTATACATATAGATATATATACATACTATAAAAATATATATACATATATAAATATCTACATATATATATATATATATATATATATATATATACTATATATATCTAATATTGTATATATACATATATTACATATAAACATATGTATACATATATATAATAATAATAATATACTACATATATTATAATATATATATATATATATTACATAAGTACAATACAAACACATACAATACACACACACACAAAATAACAATCACCATATATATATATATATATATAGATATAATATATATATCTAATATTAATAACACAATATAATAATAATACACATGTATATATACAATATTATAATATAACATATTGTACACAATATACAATATATACATATATACATATATATCGTTTACATATATATACATATTATACATTTATATCATATATATATATATATATATATAATTTATATACATATATACATACTTTTATATCATATATATGCATATATATATTGAATACATATATTATACATATTATTATGAATAAAAAGAGCTCATCTCGATACTAGTATTAGTATTAAGAATTTTTGTGGATGACTCAATACGTTTCGTATGAAGTTATTATCGCTCAAGATAAGAGAAAAGGAAAGAATTTCCTTTAAAAAGCATTCATTAAAATGGAACAAGAAAACGAAGTAAAATGAAGATACGAAACTCAAATATATGGAAATACAAATATTTAAAAGAAACAGAGGTATGTAAAAGATTAAGTATATGTACAACCTTAAAACCGAATCAATTTGGAACGTGTCGGTTTTAATGGTCATCACAACAAAACCAGTGGGAGTTTCTTCGTAAATAAAAATAAAATAAAATAAATAAATAAATAAATAAAAGACAAACTATTTCACTCATGTACTCTTAACCTTAAATTGGTGACACTTCGTTCAATAAAACGAGCAGCTCATTAGTAATAAAATATGAAATATGAAATGTCTCCAGAAACCTTCGTTCTCTCTCCCACTGCCTTGTGCCCGCGCCCTCTTAACAGGGGTTTCGAATACCCGCGCGGCCAATTTGAAAACCAATGTTTGTTACACTTTATAACTCATAAATAACCTCAACCAGAAATAATATCCTTAACTTTGAACAAATACCCAAAAATAAAATATAACATTCTATAATCGAACACGAATGCACCAAACTCTCTAGGGAGCACGAAACAATACAGGGGGAACTTAGCTAAAACATGCACAAGCAGAACAATATATATAGGTATACAATTATCATAATATATATACATATTTA
>NW_023657513.1:0-22500 GCF_015228065.2 Penaeus monodon | reverse complement strand
GATTGGGATAATGACCCAGACACTGGCTGTAAAGATCATTGCCGTGCAGCTGCGGCTACCCATACATCCCGCTGTATTAAAGAAGCAGGTAATTGTGAAGAAAGAGGAAAGCGATAAATAAATAGGGGAAAGATTACGAGGCAGTCTTTCGATTGTTTGTTTGTTTGATTTCTTGGCTATCGACCCGCAGCATATGGCCATATTAAAACAGCCAGCCAAGATTATTTAAAACCAATGGATCCTATTTATTTTTTCAATTATATAAGGTTATAAGTTCTGTCTCCCCTTTGAAAAGTGATTACTTTTCTGATGATTCTTTCATCATCTGATAGTATATTTGATCATGTAAAGTCTATATTTTTAATTCTGAAATAATTTTTAAGGTGTTCTCTTTTGTTTGTATATTGGATGCATACTATTAAGAGGTTGGTGGATAGAAAGGGTTGGTTTTGGGCATTGGGGGCCCCGTGGAGGGAAATTATTTTCTTTGTGGGGAGTGAGGTGTGTCAGTTTTGCAGCTTTGACCCTAAGGCGGCCAACCCCATCTCCATGGCCTTAGCTGATGGAACCCAAGCTTCCATGATGGAAAGAGTGGGGTTTCCCATGGCGCTATATTTGAATGAACCAGGGTATCGATGTTAGAGATATCTATACGCATGCCTCTATTCCCATTAGGGTGGCTCGGGTCTCGAGCCACCTTTGCGGCATAGGTCATTGCTAGCTGGCCGCGTCTGAGTCGGGGGGGAGGTACTCCTGACTCCCTCAAGACGTTCGATCCGAGTGCACTTCAGGGCTCCAAGACACACACGCACAACATCCAAACCTTTCAGAATGGAGTTTGATGCCGAACCATACACGATGGACCCATTAACCAAATAAGGGCTTTTTTATCATTAGAAAAGATTTTCTATCAGCTCCAATTTATTACCAGAAATACACTTTAGTGCTCTTTGACATTTATTCTTTAATTGACCTATGTGGTCTTTCCAATTGAGTCTCCCATCAAAGAGTAGACCAAGAAATCTACCCAGAATTTTGAATAGGTATTGGGTGATACTCTTGTTGTGGAAAATTTAAAACCCTACTTAAGGCCCCAGTTATGAATCATATCCAGTGCCATTTGGATGCGATTTTCGAAAATTCTGAATTACTGCTAGAATGCCAGAATGCACAATCATCAGCGTACAGTGAGTTTTTAAAGATTCGAGAGAGAGCTGGTAATATGTCATTATCATGCATAGAAATAATGCTGGCGACAAGACATTTCCTTATGGAACCCCGTTTGCCTGGACAAAAATGTCCGAAAAAGTGACATTGTCAGAAAAGATTTTGACAGAAAAAGTTCTGTCAGACATGAAATTTTGAATAAAAAAGGCAAGTTTCCACGTAATCCAAAAGTATAAAGTTTTGGAAAGGCATATCGCCATATCATGTCGTAGGCTTTTTCTATTTCAAAAAATGCTGAAATCAAAATTCTTTTTTGCCTCATGAATATGATTGTCCATTTTTATTAGTGATCAAGAGTTTGGCGTCCCTTTCGGGAGCCCCATTGCTCGTCAACTAAAAAATTACTGGAATTAAAAAATGCTATAGCCTACTGCCATGACCTTGGGCGGTAGGAGATGGCAGATCTGGGATTACCCCCTCCTTTCACATGGGAATGATTTGGGCGAAGTGCCATGGTTAGAAAAGTGTGGTTTTTTCCAAATTTAATGTACATTTCTAGCAACTTAATCATGTCATCATGATTAAGATGCTTTATCATCTCAATATCGAATCTCATGGGGGCCCGGGGGATGTTCCTCTACAGGCTTCTAGGGTTCGGACAAGCTCATCCATTGTTAGATCTTTTTTGTAATCAAAGTCATCTCCTGTGGCAAAGTGAATTGGTTGCAGCTCAGCTGCTTCTTTGGTGGTCAGGAATACGGGAAGGTAATTTTTCTGAGCTGCTTGTATACGAGAACTGCCTGGCGAGTGCATTAGCAATGTCTCTAGGTGAATAAAAATTGGTTCCCTCATGAAAAATGTTTTTAATTTAATAGATGTTTTCTTATTTATCTTATTGACAGTGGACCAAACCTCTGATATTGTGGTGTTGCTGTTAATTGTAGGGGACAAAGCCCCGCCAGGAGTCTCTTTTTGCTTGTCTAATTATTCTACAAACCCTAACTCTTGCTTGTTTGTATTGCAAAAGTTCTCTTTATTGATGTTATTTTTGAAAGCCTGTAGGCTCTATTGCATTGCACAGCGCCCTACGGCAATCTGGTGTCCACCATGGAACTCTATGCATAATGTTTTAGGAATGGATATTATGCTGCATCTAAAGTCGAATTATGAATATTGTTTACTTTATCATCAATGGTTTCTCCAATAAGTTCGAGCTTGACGCTCCTTGTGAAGCGACCCAGTCTGCTCTTTTATTTTAAAATTAAGTGCTGATGCCGTTCTTGGCGTGTCGCATGAATTTTCAATAAAAATAGGAAGGTGATCGCTTCCCAATAAGTCGTCAATGGTGTGCCACAGGCACCTGGCTGCTATTGATGAAGACCAGTGATAGGTCAATGAAGCTCAAAGTACCGTATTATCGTCCACCCGGTCGGTTACCATCGTTCAGAAGGACCAGATCAGACTCATTAATCAATTTAAACCCACTTGCTCACCTTACCATCCGCAGCAGGGAACCCCATAACGTACGATGAGCATTAAAATCGCCTAAAGTTACTTTATTTCGTGCAGACTATCCTGAAGAGAAAAAACTCATCAAAAATTTACCTCATTATCATGTGGACAGTAAACTGAACATTTAGTCAGATACGTGTTATTGATTTTTACTTTGCATGCAACAAATTCCAAAGTAGAATCAATTGCCACTTCAGTGAAAGGAGACTTTGGTTTGATGTAATGGCGACTCCGCCTTTACCCCCCACCCTCTCGATCCTTCCGAAACGATGGTAGTTCCTCAGCAAAACGACCTCATCTGACATGAGGTTGGTTAAATGCGTTTCAGCCAAAGATGATCTTTTCCGAGAAATAGACCAAACACCAGGCGAAGTCCTAGCAGGAGCCGCCTGGACAAGGTGTGATCCAGATTGTGATTTGGTATCATCCTCCTTATGCTGCGTGCTGTCACTTTTGCTGGGTTGATTCAGTAATTTGTTGAATTGTATTATTCAATTCTTTAATCTGATTCATTAATTCTTTAACTGTTTCCTTTAAACTCGCAATTTCTTGTCTTTAGCTGCGAGCTCTTGACTAATGTTTGCATTTGGGAAATGTTGTTAGTTGTGCTGAAGCGTAGGAGAATTCGGTTTTCTGGTCAAACCCTTTAACTTTCCCCTTAGTTTCACCTGTAAGTAACATCAGCCCCCTCATGTATACTAAAATTTCAGTCTCCTTCAAGCTGCTGCACTCGGCAGAGCCAGATTGATGTGGACCTCCACATTTAGCACACGGATGTTCTCAGTGTATTCAGCAGTGTCATGAGATACAGCACATTTTCTGCAAGTAAATTTACCAGTATCATTATCATTGCATCGTAATAAGGTGTGTCAAATTTTTGGCATCTATTACAGTGCATAGGTTTTTGCATATAAGGTCGCACTTTGGGCAAGTTCGTATCCAACGTGAAATATTCATGAGTTTTACTTGAAGCAAAAGTCAAAAAAGCACAATCCGGCTTTTGTTCGCACATTCCTCTCTTTCTTGGTCATGCAGTTTACGGTCCACTACGCTTTTGGGCCTTCGTATTTTCAAGAATTTCACTCTCCTCCCTTGTCCTCAAATCCCTGTTAAAGATTACGCCTTCACAGGTATTGGGGCCAATAGGGATAGTTACTTTTACTTTCAAATCATGAATCTGCGTCAGTTTAATCAAGTCATTTAACCTGGCAGTGAATTGCACTTTTACAAGGAGGCTACGATCTCGCAATTTACGGACAAATCGAAATCGCCGTCCACTGACATCAAGACCTTCTTGATGAAAAGGGATTAACGTTCAAAAGCGACTGATTTTCATTCACGCATTTCACTGTCAAATACCTTGCATTCTTTGGAGGGATTGTAAAAACTCGTCGCTCTCGTTTCTCAGCAGTAGGGGTTTCCCTTGTTCAAAGGGCGCGTTAGTTCTTAGGAGTGTCATGGGGCGTCCACCCTCCTCGAGAAGGAGAAGGGAGTTGGGGGTCAATCATGCTGGGTTTTTGGACCAAATCCCAAAACCCTTGGGGCCCCTGCCCGATATCCTGAAGGGACCAGATAGCCCTTATCTATTGATAATCAACCTAACAGCAGTAGCTAAGAGAGAGTATGGCATTTTCCGTCCTTCTACCCTCCCAATGGAAGCCTGGTTGCGTTCTCCAATACCAAAGGGATCGAGTTTTTGTGGAAGACACCTTATCGCCGAACTTGCCTAAGTGAAGGATGGTAATTTGATGCCCATCCCCCAGGCGAATACGGGAGCCAAAGGGTACTCGGTAGGCCCCAAGGAAAGTCACATGAAGAGAGGAAGAGAATTCAGAATAATATAAAAAATACGTCAAAGGACGCCTCAGTCTACTGGCCTCCCTACCCAGGGTCAATGCCCGTAAGGGCTACCCCCGGGGTAGAAGAGAGCTGCAGGTTTTGAGGTGGGGTGCTGAATACCTACTGTAGTCTCGTGCGACCTGCAAAAACAAGGCATGAAGGTGCAGGCAAAGCACAAAGTGCTGAAAGTTCTAAAAAAACAGAAGTTTACTCTAGGAAATCTCGTTATGACTCAGAAACAACAATGCCGAGTGTGACGAGAGGCCTCGGACACCAGGGTAGCTCCTGTAGCACACGATTATAGTTTGTTGTTGCTGCGTCTGGAAAAAAGGGGTCCGAGCTCTGCAAAATCTCAAACATGAGTGAGTCTTTTAACTCGTGACCCGATGACTAATGAATGCTAAAAAAGAAGGAAGAGGAAACGCAGACAGTAAGTGGGCGTGTGTGTGGCACCACCCCTCACTCGTTTCCTTATTTTGTGGGGGTGTTCCGTTTTCTACATCTATTCCTGCGTTGAGCAATGCAAGACTGAATGGAAATTTCTCATAGGACAGGATTAAATTTTTTTTAAAATTCTTAAGGCTGCCTTTACAGACTAATGAGCGGATATGAGCAGTAAATGATGGTGCAATTTCTTTAATTGCAATACAAAAAGCCCGAAAAGATGCAATATGTCAACAACGATGGGAGATATGTTTATTTGGACAAAGCATAACTTTACAGAAAATGGACGAATGAAACTACAAACAAAAAATTCGACAAATATTTAGTTTAAATTTGAACACTGACATCATGGTGAGAGTAATCTAACATATGAAAAAATGACCATAAAACGTGCTTAATTAAAAGGAAAGAGCTGTGTTGCTGTTGTTATGTTATGTCCCGGGGACTGTGTTTAGTAGATATCTATATTGTTTTCATTTCTGACATGTACACATATCTATGCCTGCAACAATAGAATAAAAAAAAAAATGAAAGCAAGGGCGCAGCAGAGCATGGCGAGTGGTGGATTGAATTTTGGACTGAGGCAGCTCTGCCGTGTAGGTGGGGTCTGTGCAACAGTAATGGAGGGACCATATCCGCCCAAATAAATTACCATACTCATGCTCACTATTTTCTAGGGAAACGAATTTCTAGTTGTGTAACTAATCGCTCCCGCTGCAAAGTCTGACGCTGCCCTTCGCTTCCGGGGTCGCAGTGAAAAAGCCGTGCGGGGGTTGCAGAACGAAGACTCGCGTTCCGTCGTTTTGCACCCGGGGAAACTTTTAAATTGGAGGGATTATATGGTGCCTTTTTCCTACGCGAAACTGATTTTTTTAAATAAAAAAGTTTATCGGTGTGCATTTTCGATGCATACGTGATTTGAAAAAGCATGCCCAGCTTATTTTTTTTAAGTTCTTTTCCTATTTCTTTAAGAAGGCAACAGAGGACAGGGCCAGGGGCTTTTAGTTGCTGCGTTTTAAGTGTAAATTTGAAGTTTCAGCCCTCAGTAAAACTTTCATGTGAAAATTTAGCTTGTCGAATTATTCCAAAGGGGGATTTCAAAAAATGCAGGGTTTAAAGTCATTCAAGTACAACTTTCGTGCAAAAAATACAGTAAAGGGAATGAAAACCCCCTGATAATAAAAAAAGATGGGTAAAATATCATTTTTTGGGTCATTTTCGTTATTTTTTTCGTCATTCTTGTATTCTCATTAATTATCATTTTTTTATTTCCGCTAGTTATCACATTTTCAATTATTTGATCATTTTACCATTATTATATCATATTTTTTTATTTATATTTTATATATTTTTTATTATTATTAAACAAAATTTTCATTATCTTATTATGTGTTGTTTTTATTTTTATATTATTGTTTTTATTATTATATTTTTTAAATTTTTATCATATCATTTTCATTATTATTTTTCTTTTCATTATCATTATCTTTTATTTCATTTTCATTTTCATTATATTATCATTATTTTTTTATTATTTTTACTTTGTTATTGTTATTTTTATTATTTTTATTATTATTATTATTATTATTATTATTATTACTATACTACTACTACTACTATTACTACCATCATCATCCACCATCATCATTACCATCATCATTGTCATTATAAGCATCCCTTTATTATTATCTTTATACAAACAAAATTTTCATTATTATAATTTTTCATGGGTCACCATCCCATCATCATTTTCATTATCATCATTTTCCTCATCATTATCTTTGTTATCATCATCATTATCGTGATCATTATCATAAAATATCATCACTTTTAAAACATTATAATCTTCCTATCATCATCCTTATCGTTATCATTATCATCAATATATCACTATTATCATTATAATGTCCTTATCATCATCATCATTATTATCTTTATCATCGTTATTATTATCCTTATCATCATGATCGTCATCTTCATCCTCACTCTCATCCAATCATTATCATTATGCTTTCCTTTATCATCCTTATACTCATTATCATCATAATTATCATCATTATCATCATTAACATCAGTACTGTCATTACCATCCCCATAAACCGGCACCCATCTTTATTTTGACAAATATTTAAATATATAAATACAGTTGTACTTGAATGCTGTATCATAGGATTTTTTTGGCAGTTTTTTGGGTAAGTATTCAAAAACTTATCAAATAATGATTACTTACGCATTAGCATTTACAAAAATGTTAAATGAAAGAGGACTGTATAGCTTTTGCGATCAGGAGCAGCAACCAGGGGGTAATTTAGAAAACCCAATACTAAAGGAAAGAATTAAATTGTATATGCCCAAATAAAAAACATAAAAAAACACAATTAGCCATTCCATAGTAACCAGTAAATATAAATAGCAAAGATTTGCGATATGTATACGACAGCATAATTTTATGATGGGTTTTTGTCAGAAATTTACCCCTACGTTGTGAATCAATTTTTATTTGTTCGGAACAAAGGTGAAATCGTTGTGTGTGGGGACAGTGTTTCTGCTTAAGGTTACGGTAAATTCACGGTGACCATTGAGAGAGGGAAAATTTTGTAAATGCGAAATTTTATTCTATGTCTATAAATTACATTTGTTTTTGGTTTTATTTTGCCAAAGGGGGTTTTAAAATTTACAGATGGGCTTTGTTTTAGCATGAAATGGACAGGAGGGGTGGAAATTTGTCTGACTTTTTGCCACGTAGACGTTATGCAATCTGATTTTTTTTTTTTTACGGGTTTTTTTCCCGGGGCTTTAAAACGAAGATAAAAAGTTGATGATCTGATGACACGTCTAAATTTCCCTTTTTTTAAAAAAACCAGGGTTTTTGTTTGAAGGGAAGAGTCCGGGACATAACATGTTCTATAACCACTTAAAAGGTGGTAAAAATACTAAAATTTTCTTATGTTGTAGTTGCTCAGGGTTAGTAGAAAAAAATTTTTTGGCATTTGTTTTTAACCCCATGTTAAGGATGAAAATTTTAGCAACAGTTCAAATCCCTTTCTAAAAACTCGGTGGAAAAACCTGAAATAAAAATTGGAACAAGACACACGCAATTTTTCGCGATCACCCTATCAAAGAAGGTACACGACTTCACCACATCTTTTAAAAAAAAAGCTGGGATGGAAGAGATGATGGACAGTTTCTCTTTAACAAGATACTTCGAAAACAAAATAGGAAGGATACCCTGCCCCGACCCAGGCTGTATACAAGAATATAGGACCCCTATTTATTTTACCCTGCCTGCCCAAAGTTTTTTTGTAAAGCACATCACTTTTCCCCTTATTAGCCCAGTAGAGAATTTTCTACGGGAAAGTGATAGGGAAATTTTCTTTTGCTGGGGGATTTATGGCCAGAGGAAGAATACCGAAGAACTGTTTTAGACCGACATCTGAAGAAATCAAATTATAGATGACCCCGTGAGCTGAAAACGTCAAAAGCTGAAACAAAAATCATGAAAAAAAGGGTTTTTAAAAAGTTTTACATTTAATAAAATAATTTTATATTATATATATAATTTTAATTTATAATTTTAAATACATTTAAAACCTGTTTTTCATGATTTAGTTTTAGCGTTTTGACGTTTCAGCTCAGGGTATCTAATATTTGATTTTTTCAGATGTCGGGCTCAAACAGTTCTTCAGGTATTCTTCCCCCTAGGCCAATGAATCATCCCAGCAAAAGAAAACTTCCCTTATCAGCTCCAGTAGAACATCTCTCTACTGGAGCTAATAAGGGAAATGTGATGTGCTTCACAAAAATACTTTGGGCAGGCAGGATAAAATGAAATAGGAGTCCTATATGTCTTGTATGACAGCCATGGCTCGGGACAGGGTATCCTTCCTATTGTGTTACGAAGTATCTTGTTAAAGAGAAACTGTCCATCATCTCTTCCATCACAGCAGTTTCAAGAGATTTGTGGTGAATGTCGTGTACCTTCTTTGATAGGCTGATCGCGAACAGTTGCGATGTGGTCTTGTATACCAATTTTATTTCAAGGTTATCCACCTGAGTTTGAGAAAGGTATTTGAAACTGTTGCTAAAATTGCATCCTTAACACTGGGCTTAAAATACAAGTGCCAAAAAGTTTTTTGCTACTGAAACCCTGAGCAACTACAACATAAAGAAAATTTCAGTATTTGACCATCCTTTCAAGTGGTTAATAGAACATGTTATGTCCTGGACTCTTCCATTCAAACAAAATCCGTGGTTTTTAAAAAGAGGAAGTTGAGACGTGTCATCAGATCAGTCAACTTTGATCTTCGTTTCAAAAGCCGGGAAAAAATCTCGTAGACAGAAAAAAAATCATGATTGTCAGTAACGTCTACAGTGGCAAGAGTACAGACAATTGCCACCTCCTCCTGTCCATTATCATGCTAAAGCAACGCCGATCTGTAATTTCAAACCCACCTTCTGGACAAACTAAACCAAAAAAGCAAGTGTAATATTATAGACATAGAATAAATTACAGCATTGACAAATGTCTCCCCTCTCTCAATGGTCACCGTGAATTTACACTGATAACCTTAAGCAGAGAAACACTGATGCCCTACACACAACTGATTGCACCTTTGTTCCGAAGCAAATAAATAAATTGATTACACAACGTAGGGCTATTACGACAAATACCCATCAGTAAACTATATGCTGTCCAGTATACATAATCGCAAATCAGTTGCCTATATATATATTTACTGGTTACTATGGAGAATGACGCTAATTGTGTTTTGTTGATGTCTTATTAGGCATATACAATTCAATTTCTTTCCTTTAGTATTGGGTATTTCATAAATTACCCTCTGGTTTGCTTGCTCCATGATCGACAAGAGCATATATCAGTCCTCTTTCATTTAACTTTTCTGTAAATGCAAAATGCGAAAGTAATCATGTATTGATAATTTTTTTTAATACTTCCCTAAATACTGAAAAAAATATCCCTATAGATACAGCATTCAAGTAAATCTGTTTTCATATATTAAGTTTTTGTCAATAGTAATGAGGGTGCCGGTGATGGGGATGGAATGGCAGTAGTTTTAAGATGATAATGATGTAATTATGATGTAATGAGTATAGGGAAAAGGGAAGCTAATGATAATGATGTGGATGAGAGTGAGGATGAGAGACGATCATGATGATAAGGGATAAAATAATGAGATAACGATAATAATGATGTGATGATAAGGACGATTAAAATGATAATGTGTGATATTGATGATAATGTAAGATAAGGGTGATGATAAGGATGATTATAATTTAATAGGATGATTTGAGATTATGATAACGATTATGATGATGAAGATAAGGACGATGATAACGATAAAAAATGATGAAAAGGACGACTATAAGATAAAGTGATATATTGATGATAATGAAAAGTTTTTTAAGGATGATGATAAGGAAGATTATAAGTTAATAGTGTGATTTTGATGATAATGATCACGAAATGATGATGTAAAAAAGATAATGATGAGGAAAATGATGATAAGAAAAGATGAGGGGATGGTGACCATGATAATGAAAATAAGAAAAATTTTTTTTGTAAAAAGAAATAATAAAGGTGATGTTTATAAGACAATGATGATGGTAATGTGATGGTAGATGTGGTAGTAATAGTGTAGTAGTGAGTAGTAATAAAATAATAATAATAATATAATAATAAAAAATAAAATAATAACAATAAAAATAACAAAACAAAAACAATAACAAAACAATAAAATAATAATAAAAATAAAAAAATAAAATGATAATAATAATAATAGTAAAAATAAAAAATAATAAATAATGATAATGATAATGTAAGAAATGATGATGATAATGAAAATGATAATGAAAATGAAAATAATAATAATAATGATAAAAAAATAAAAATAATAATAGGAAATAAAATGGTAATAATGATCACAATAATGATGACAATGATGTAACAATAGCGGAAAAAAAATAATGAAATTAAGAGAATACAAGAAGACGAAAAAAAATAACGAAAATGGGCCAAAAGATATATATTTTCATATCTTTTTCTTTATTTTCAGTGGGGTTTCTTGCCTTATGTATTCTTTTCAGCGAAAAATGTGTCTTTAATGCTTAACCCCGCATTATTTGAAATCCCTCTCGGAAAATTTGACAAGCTAACATTTTACATGAAAGTTTTGATGATGGACTGAAAATTTTAAATTTACACTTAAAACGCAGCAACTAAACCCCACGGCCATGTCCTTGTTGCACTTTTTAAGAACTAGGAGAAAAAACTTAAAAAAAAGTAATGCTGGACATGCTTTACAAATCACGTTGCATCGAAAATGCACACCGTTAAACGTGGTATTTAAAACATCATTTCGTGGGAAAAAGGGCACCTATACATCGCCCCCAATTAAACTTTCCCCGGGTGCAGAGACGGAAGGGAAAAGGTTTTTCGTTCTGAAAACCCCTGCACGGTTTTTACACTGCGACCCGGAAGCGAAGGGCAGCGTCAGACTTTGCAGCGGGAGCGATTAGTTACACAACTAAAAATTTCTTTTTCCCTAGAAAAATAGTGAGCATGGTAGGGTAATTTACTTGCGGATATGGTCCCCACTTACTTTTGCACAGACACCCCCTACCGGCAGAGCGCTCAGCCCTAATTCAATCGCCACCCCCCAAATGCTCTCCCGCGCCCTTGCTTTTTCATTTTTTTTTTATTCTATTTTTGCGGGGCATAGATATGGAAAAGTCAGAAATGAAAACAATTGTATCTACTAAACACAGTACCCGGAAAAAAACAAAAAACAGAAAACAAGCTTTTCCCTTTTAAAAAAGCACTTTTTATGGCTTTTTTTTCCATATTTAGATTACTCTCACCATGTGTCGTGTTCAAATTTTAAAATAAATCATTTGTCGAATTTTTTTTGTTGAGTTTCATTCGCCATTTTTTGTAAAGTATGCTTTGTCAAATAAACATACTCCCATCGTTGTTGACATTGCCTTTTTCTGGCTTTTGTATTGCAATTATAAGAAATTGCACCACATTTTACTGTCATATAGCTCATTAGTTTTTAAAAGGAGCCTTAAGAATTTTAAAAAAAAAATTTAATCCTTTCAGAGAAGTTTCCATTCAGTTGCATTGCTCAACGCAGGAATGATGAGAAAAAAACAAAAAACCACCCACAAAATAAGGAAAGGTGAGAGGTGGGGCCCACACACGACTTACGTCTGCGTTTCCTCTTTTTCTTTTTAGCATTTTATTCATGGGTTTCACGATGAAAGAAAAATCAGTTTGAGTTTTTGCAGAGCTCGGACCCCTTTTTTTTCCAGACGCAGCAACAAAAAACTATAAGTCGTGTGTACAGGACTACCCGGTGTCGGGGCCCTTCGTCCACTCGGCATTTTTGTTTGAGTCATAACGTAGTTTTCCCTAGAGTAAACTTCTGTTTTTTTAGAATTTTCAGCATTTTGTGCTTTGCCTGCACTTGGCCCTTGTTTTTGAGGTCGCACGAGACTACAGTAGTGGTAGTCAGACCCCCCCTCAGACCGAAGCTCCTTAAAACCCCGGGGTAGCCCTTAGGGGGCAGCCCCGGGTAGGGAGCCCAGAGACTGAGGCGTCCTTTGACGTATTTTTTAATTATTCAAATTTCTTTTCCTTCTTCTGGTTCCTTGAGCCTCCCCGGAGTCCCCTTGTGGGCCCCCGTATTCGCGGGGGAGGGCATCAAATTACCATCTTCACTTAGGAAAGTTGGCGAAAAGGGTGTTTTCCACATAACTCGACCCCTTTTGGTTTTGGGAACGCAACCAGGCTTCCATTGGGGGGGTAGGGGACGGAAAAATGCCATACTCTCTCTTGCTACTGTGTTAGGTTGATTATCAATAGATAAGGGATTGGTCCTTCAGGATACGGGCATGGGCCCGGGTTTGGTTTTTGGTCCAAAACCCAGCATGATTGACCCCAAAAACTACCCTTCCCCTTCTCGAGGAGGGTGGACGACCCAGACACTCCAAAGACAAACGCGCCTTTGACAAAAACCCCTATGGAGGAAACGAGAGCGAGAGTTTTTAAAATCCCTCCAAAAATGAAAGGTATTTGACGTGAAATGCGTAAAGAAAACAGTCGCTTTTGAACGTTAATCCCTTCATCAAGAAGGTCTTGATGGTCAAGTGGACGGCGTTTTCGTTTTTGCCGAAAATGCGAGATTAGCCCCTTGTAAAAGTGCAATTCAACTGCCAGGTTAATGACTTGATTAACTGACGCAGTTTATGATTTAAAATAAAAGAACTATCCCTTTTGGCCCCAAACCTGTAAAGGCGTAATTTTTAACAGGTTTTGAGGACAAGGGAGGAGAGTGAAATTCTTGAAAATACAAGGACCAAAGCGTAGTGGAGTGAACTGCAGACAGAAAGGAGAATGTGCGAACAAAAGCCGGTTTTGTGTTTTTTTGATTTTTGTTTCAAGTAAAACTCATGAATATTTACAGTTGGATACGAACTTGTCCAAGGCGCCCTTTATATGCAAAAACCTACCTGTAAAGATCCCAAAAATTTGGGCACATTTATTACGAGCAATGATAATGATACTGGAAATTACTTGCATAAATGTGCTGTTCTCATGACACTGCTGAATACACTGAGAACATCAGGTGCTAAATGTGGAGGCCAATCAATTGGCTCTCCCGAGTGCAGCAGTTTGAAGGAGCTGAAATTTTTAGTATACATGAGGGGGCAGAGTTATACAGGTGAAAAAAGAGGAAAGTTAAAGGGTTTGCCCGAAAAACCGAATTTTCCTACGTTTCAGCAGAAAACAAAAAACACTTCCAATGAAAACCATTAGTCAAGAGCTCGCAGAAAGAAAAGAAATTGCAGGTTAAAAGGAAACAGTTAAAGAATTAAGAATCAGTTAAAGAATGAATAATACAATCAAAAAATTTGCTAAATAAACCCCAGAAAAAGCAGCAGCAGCAGCATAAGGAGGTGATACCAAATCCAATCTGTCACCCTTGCCCAGGCGGCTCCTGCAGGCCTTCCCCCGGTTTTGGTCTGTTTTGGGAAAAGATCATCTTGGCTGAAACGTTTTAAACCCAACCTCATGCAGATGAGGTCGTTTTGCTGGGAACTCCATTTTTTGGGAAGGATCGAGAGGGTTGGGGGGTTTTGAAGGGGGAGTCGCCTTACATTCAAAGCCCCCTTTTTCACGAAGTGGCAATTGATTCACTTTGGAATTTTTTGCATGCAAAGAAAAAATCAATAAAGATTGCTACTGTTCAGTTTACTGTCACCTGATAAGAGGTAATTTAGATGAGTTTTTCCTTTTCAGGATAGTCTGCCCGAAAAAAAGTAACTTTAGGCGATTTAATCTCATCGCGTTATGGGGTTTCCCCTGCATGCGGAGGAGAGGTGAGCAAGGGGTTTAATTTGTTTTAAGAGTTGATCTGGTCCTCTGAACGATGGTAGCCCGACGGGGGGTGGGACGAAATCCGGTACTTTGAGCTTCTTTGACCATCACTGGTCTCTTCTAAATAGCAGCCGGGTCCCGTGGCACCCTTGGACTTTTTGGGAAGCGTCCCCTTCCTTTTTTTATGAATATTCATGCGCACCCCAAAAGAACGCATAGCATTTAAAATTTTAACAAAAAAGAGCGGACGGGTCGCTTCACGGAGCGTCAAGCCGAACTTTTTGGAGAAACCCTTTATGATAAAAAAACAATATTTTATAATTCGACTTTAGATGCAGCAAAATTCCATTTCCCAAAAAAAATTATGCATAGAGTTCCCTGGTGGACACCAGATTGCCGTAGGGGGCGTGCCCCAAGCAAAAGAGCACAGGGTTTTCAAAAATAACATCAAAAAGAGAACTTTTTCAATACAAACAAACAAGATTTTGGGGTTTGTAGAAAATTTGACAAGAAAAAAAAGACTCCTGGCGGAGTTTGTCTCTACAATTAACAGCAACACCACAATATAGAGGTTTGGGCCCCTGTCAAAAGATAAATAAGAAAAACATCTTTAAAATTAAAAAAAATTTCATGAGGGAACCAATTTTTATTCACTAGAGACATTTCTAAGCATCGCCAGGGAGTTTTCGTATACAAGCGTAGAAAAAAATTCCTTCCCCCTATTCCTGACCCCCAAAAAAGCAGTGAGCTGCAAACCCAATCATTTGCCACAGGAGATGACTTTTATTACAATAAAAATCTAACAATGGGAGCTTTCCCAACCCTAGAAGCCCGAGAGAAAAATCCCCCGGCCCCCATGAGATTCGATATGAGTGATAAAGCACTTTAAACATGAGAATGATTAAGTTGCTAGAAATGTACATTAAATTTGGAAAAGCCCACTTTTCTAAACCATGGCATTTGCCCAAATCTTCCCCTAGTGAAAAAGGGGGGGGTAACCAGATCTGCCACTCCCCACCCCCAAAAAGGGCAGGACAGTAGGCTATAGCATTTTTTTAAATTCAGTAATTGTTTGTTGACGAGCAGTGCGGCTTCCCAAAGGGAGCCAAACTCTTGACAACAATAAAATGGACAACAATTTATGAGGGAAAAAAGAATTTTGATTCAGGGATTTTTAGAAATAGAAAAAAACCTACGACATTTATATGGGATATTTTGGGTCTAGAAAAAATTATACTTTTGGATTTGGGAAAATTTCCTTTTTATTCAAATTTCAGTTGACAGAACTTTTTTTGAAACTCTTTTTTGACAAGCACTTTTTCGGACATTTTTTTCCAGGGAAACGGGGTTCCCCTAAGGAAGTGTCTTGGCCCGATTATTTTATGCAGATAAATGACATATACCAGCTCTCTCTCGGAATCTTTAAAAATCACGTACGTGATGATTGGCATTTGGCATCTAAAGGTAATTTAGAATTTCGAGAAAACGATCCAAATGGGACGGATATGATTCATAAAATGGGGCCTTTAAATAGGGTTTTTAAGTTTTCCACAACAAAAAGGGATCACCCAAAACCATTCAAAAAATTTGCTAGATTTTTGGTCTACTCTTTTATGGAACTCAATGGAAAGACCCATAGGTAATTAAAAAAAAAGTCAAAAAAGCACAAAATGTTTCTGGGAATAAATTTTGAGTGAAGAAAGTCTTTACTAAAGATATATAAAAACCCTTATTTGGTTAAGGGTCAATGGTAGGTTCGGCATCAAACTCCATTTTGAAAGGTTGGATGTTTGCGTGTGTGTCTTGGAGCCTGAAGTGCACTCGGATTTGAACGCTTGAGGAGTCAGGAGACCTCCCTCGATCAGGGGGCGGCCGTAGCAATGACCATGCCCCAAAGGGGCCGAGACCCGAGCCCCCCTAATGGCAATGAGGAGCGGTAAGAATCCAAAATCGATACCCCGGTCATTCAAAAATAGCGCCATGGGAAACCCCCCCTCTTTTTATCATGGAAGCTTGGCTTCCACAGCTAACCATGGAGTGGGTTTGGCCCCCCTTAGGGGCAATGCTGCAAAACTGACACACCCCACTCCCTACAAAGAAAAAAAATTTTCCCCCCAGGGCCCCAAAAGCAACACCAACCTTACTTCCACAACCTCTTAATAGTATGATCCAATATACAAACAAAAGAGAAAAACTTAAAAATTATTTAGAATTAAAAATATAGAATTACATGATCAAATATACATCAGATGATGAAAAAATCATCAGTAAAGTAACACTTTTAAAGGGGGACGAACTTAAACCTTATATAGATTGAAAAAAAGAATAGGATCCCTTTGGGTTAAAACTTGGTGGCTGTTTTAAAATGGCCCTATGTGCTGGTCGATGCCCAAGAAACTAAAAAAACAAACAATCGAAAGATGCCTCGTAATCTTTTCCCCCCCTTTATTTTCGCTTCCTCTTTTTTCACAATTACCGTTCTTTAATCAGTGGGGTGTATGGGTAGCGCAGTGCACGGCAATGATCTTTAACAGCCAGGTCTGTGTCATTATCCCAATCATTATAAAAAAATATTTTAAAAAACTGTATATGACAGAAAAGCAAGTGAAATCCGTTTCCGTTGTTATACAAAATTGAAAAAGAGCACTTTGGCCCTTTGAAAAAGAATCTGTCAGCCAAAAAAACAGATAAAATTCTAAAAGTGAAATAATTTCTTCCTAAAAATGACAACAACGGTAACCACTCGGCAACAAACGACCTCTTCCTCACCGGGACGGGAAAAAAGCCAAAGTATTTCACCATAACGCGCTAAAATCTGGTTATTACGCTCATCTCGAGGGGAAACTGGCCCTCTGTTTCCCTTCCCCCTGTCGCAAGTGCAGGCACCCAGGTCGACCGCCCTGGGTGTGTCGGAAGGGGAGGCGAAACGGAAAGAGAAGGAAATCTTCCCAGATTGCGAATTTCCAGGTTCTCTCTAAGCCACGATCAGAGTCACTTTTTTGTCGGATAACCGTTCAGGACGATTCTTTTTAAAGAAGGTGTTCGCATTTACAGGAACCGACTTTGAACTAGAGTCATTATAATTTTTATGAGTTCTGTAATATGACATTTACTTATTTGCTTCTGTTGTACTATATTTTTGGGGTGTAGATTGATTACGCATTATCAATGCACAACTTTCATAGATAATTTCTACAAAAAAAAAGGATTACAAAATAACCCTTGGCTGGTAATTACTTTTTTGTTAATACATTATAGTAATAAACCCATAGGTAAAAAATTTTATTTTTCTAAATATATCAGTGTATCATTATTTCAAATGTTTATATCTCATGAAATGTAAAATGAAATAGTAACCATCTGAGATCCGACTCCCCGCAGGAGGGGTTAACATATTCTATTTAAATATATTTATAGTTCAAGCGATTATTATTTTCAATAAAAGAATATTTTTGCTTTTGGGAAAAAATGATTACCAGTGCCAATTATATTATAATGCGTACGAAAAGGCAACGATAATTCTAAAAATGTTCTAATGATAATAGCGGTGGTATTATCATCCTCATTACGGTCAGCAGTAATAAGATTGATATAGATAAAAAGGATGACTATGATGATAATGGTAATAATTATTATAACACTATATGTATTAGTATATGATATATGGGATTAATAATAATGAAGATAAAAGCAGCAGTAATAATGATGATAATATCATCAATAATAATTTTGTAATATAAATAATAACAATAACTATAATTATAACCGTGACAATAGCCCAAAAATAATAATAACAATAATAATGATATAATAATAGTAATAATAATAATAATAATGATGATGATGATGATGGTGGTTATGATGATGATGATGATGATATGACTAATGATAATAACAATTGTGTAATGATGATGATAATGATGATGATGTGATGTTTATGATGATAATTATATGATATTTATAAAAATAATAATGATAATAATAGTTATAAAAATATAATAATAATAATAGTAATAATAATAATAGTAAGAACAATAATAAATAATAATTATAATAATATAATAATAATATTAATAACGATAATGATAACGGTAATGATAATAAAAAAAAATGATTATAATAATTATAAAACGATAATAATACCCGTAATAATAATAAGGAAAACCCTAAATATTATAATGATAGCAAAATAGTAGTAATCATCATAATGATAATGATAACAATAATGCTGATACTGATAGTATGATGAGGATAGTGATGATAATAATACTGATAATAATAACAAGTGATGTAATAAAAATGATACAATATTAACAATTAGGGTCATAAAAAATTATAGCAATAGTAATAATAATAAGAAGAACGATTATTATAATAACAACGATAATAATGATAATAGTAATAATTTTTTGTTTATACTGACACGTATTATAATTTTATTATTATTAATATCATAATTATCATTATCCTATTACTATCATCATCATTATTATTGTTATTATCATTATACCTCATTATGATAATAATAATAATAATAATAATTATTATTATTATTATTATTATTATTTTTATTATTATAATTTTCTATTTTATTATTATTATTTTTATTATTATAATTTCATAATTATCATATTTATCATGATTATTACTATTTTTTATTATTATTATTAAAATTTTCCATAATTATATATTTATCATGATGATGATGATGATCATTTTTATTATCATTATCATTATCATTATTACTATTACTATTATTATTGTTATTATTATTATTTATTTTTATTATTATTATTATTATTATTGTTGTTATTATTATTTTTTTTGTTGTTGTTGTTATCATTATAATTTTTTATTATTATTATTGTCATCATCATTATTATTGTCATCATCGTTATTTTTGTTAATATGACATGTTTATTATAATTTGTTATTAAACTTTCATCATTATTATTAATGCATTAATGATTATCATTATCATAATTATCATCATTATTACTATTATTGTTATTATATTAAATATCATTATTTTTATTATTATCATTATTGTTATTATTGTTATTATATTATTATTATTTTTTTAACCGTTTTTATTCATTGTTTTTCTTTTTTTTTTTTTTTTTTTTTTTTTTTCAAGTGCCCTGTCCACAAGGACGTTGGCGATTAGGGTTTTTCCCATGATTTTCTGGCAATTTAGAGCGGTGGTTGCCGTTCCCTTCCGCCCGGTGTTTTTATCGAGTCACCATCTCTATTTCCCCGGGGTCTGGGACCGGCACTGATCCGGGCGGCCTACCCACCCAGTGGCTAGGTAGGCAATCGAGGTGAATCCTTGCCCAAGGGAACAACGCGCCGGCCGGTGACTCGAACTCTCGAACTCAGATTGCCGTCGTAACAGTCTTGAGTCCTACGCTCTAACCAGTCGGCTACCGCGGCCTCTTTTTTTTTGCCTACCACCTCATACTCTTGTTACTGTCATTATTATTTTATTTATCATTATCGTTTTATTATTGTGATACGTACGTATCACCTCAGTTTTACGAAATAGTAGCTGTCGAGTCTCAAGCCTAGAACACAAATATATGATAAATATATATTTTAATACATAGCACTACTAATAAATGGGCTAAGTTAGAGCATTGTAATAAGCTTGTCTTATTATCTCAACTAGAATCATGGAACAAGCTTTTCATAGAATATTATTTTTCCTTTAACTTCAATATATTTGTATAAGGACATGCAGTGTTTCAATTTCATTAGCATTATTTACGCTGTTTTCATTTTTTATTGTTATCGTCTTTTTCACTTTTGTCATTTTTATGATTATTTTTTTTATTTTTATTTTTATATTATCATTATTAACTAATTAATTAACTAATTAATAATGTATTTATTTATCTATGTTATAATAATAATGATAATAATAATAATAATAATAATAATAATTATTATTATTATTATTTTATTATTTTACTACTGCTACTACTACTATTGGGCGATCTTATTATACTTATTATTATTAATATTATAATTTCTATCATTATCATTATTATTAGCATCATCATTTTTATTTAATATTATTATTTATTATTATTATTATTATTATTATTATTTTTATTTTTATTATAATCATTAATGTTATTATTATGATATCATGGAATTTATTAATATTCGTTTTATAACTATTATCACTATTTTTACTATATGTCATTATTATTTTCATTATCATTGTTATCATTATCATTACTATTATTATTATTATTATTATTATTATTTTTATTATTATTATTATTATTATTATTATTATTTTTTTATCATCATCCCTCATCTCATTCATCATTATTATCATTATATTTTTTTTTGTTGTTGTTGCTGTTATTACTGTTTATTATTATATCTTATTAAAATAATAATAATTATTATTTTTGTTATTTTTATCATTATTATTTTTGCTATTACTATTATTATTTTTATTATAATTATTTACTTACCCTTATTTTTTTATTATTGGTTATTATGACTTTTTATTATTTTTATTATTGTTATTATTATAATTTTATTGTTATTATCATCATTATTATTGTTGCTGTTGTTGTTATTTGTATTATAATTAAACTTATTATTTTTACTTCAATATTTATATATATATTATTATATATATATATAATAAAATATATATATATATATTATATATATATATATTATCAATACTATCATTACTATAATGATTTTATTTTTGTTGTTGCTGTTATTATTATCACTATCATTTTTTTTCGTTATCTTTTTTATCATCATAATTATTATCATTATTATTATAATAATAATAATAATAATAATAATAATAATTATAATAATAATAATAATGATATTTTTGTCATTGTCATTATTATTATTATTGTTATCATTTTATTTTTATTATTATTATTATTATTATATTATTATTATTATTATTATTATTATTATTATTATTTTTATTAATTTACCATTTATCTTTATAGTGGTTCATTTGTATTATCAATATTATTTTTGTTGATTGTTCTCATGACAGCTTTTTAGCAGTTAGAAAAGAAAAATAAACAGGGTAAATATTGCAGCGAGCTTGTGCAAGCCTGTCTGTTCCGAGGCCGGCATCGCCTAAAAGCCGGGCCACAGCCAGTGATGGAAAGCGACTCCGACCAGGGGGAGAACAGCGATGGCACTCCGAAAGCGTGCCAGGGTCATCATCAACGTGTCACTGGGCATTTCACAACACCCGGGGAACGGCCATCTACAGTGCTATGACGATTGTTATCTGATCTCGCTTGACCCTTTAGTTCGTGACCAGAGCTCGACGCGGTAATGTCGGCTAGCCCTCCCCCTCCGGGCTGGTGACCTGACACGTGACCCGCTTACCCAGACATAGTCTCGTTGTCCCCATACTGTGTGTCAACTCTTTGTAATAAAGGTCACGCCATTAACAAGTAAATACCTTTGTTACCACGTATTAAGGACATAGCCTTTTACAATATATAAAAATATATATATATATATATATATATAAAATATATTCAAATATGTATATAATATATATATATTTAAAATATGTTATATATATATATAATATATATATATATTCAAATATGTATATATATACATAATATGCATGTATATATTTCCACACACACACATACACACAAACCACACATTATATATACATAAATATATATATATAATTTTAATATATTTAAAATAAAATTATTTTTAATTAATATATATAATATATATATATATATAAAATATACATATGTATATGTATATATATAATATATATATATATATATATTTTATATATAATATATATATATATATTTTATATTAATAGCATGCACGTGCACACACACACACACACACCACACACACACACACACAAAACACACATACACACACACATACATATATATATATATATATATATATTATAATATATATATATAATTTTATATATAGGTAGATAGATAAGTAGATAGATGAACATAGATGTATAATGTATAATATATATATATATGTATATACATATATAGATATATATATACATACATACATACATATGCTTATGTACATACACACACACACACACAAACACACACACACACACAACACAT
>NW_023657512.1:0-27531 GCF_015228065.2 Penaeus monodon | reverse complement strand
TTAAAAAAATTTTAAAATTTAATTTTTTTAAATTGCATAATTTTATGCAAATTTAAATTTTATGCACTTAGAGCATAATATTTTATGTTTTGATTTTTATCTATTTATTATTATTTGTAAGATATTTATTGATAGATTTTAAATTTTTAAACATTTTAATATTTTAGTTAACAAGGTATTCGCCGCTAATGACCTTAGCTGTTGACGCGGCAGATAATTTTAAATAATCAATCAATCTTCCTTCATACTTTCTTTTATTTTCATTTTATTAGTTTAAAATATATTTGATTTTGCGTGTACTTTATCCTTGTTTTTTAACGGAACCATAGCCATTTTCTTTAACAGTTTTTATATGCACTCTTTTAAGCCGGGGTAAAAGCTTGCCTAACTTTGCTTTTAGCATTGTTTAAAACTTTTTAACTAGTTCAAATGCTATTTTATAGGGGATAGGGATTTGTAACCCCGTGATTAGCAAAGAAAGCTATCATTCTTCGGGGGAAAACTATCATTCTTCGGCGGAACCTGCCACACCATTAGGGAGAGAGACCGAAAGTAGTTCGTTCCCGGGGCTAGTTACTAGCCCACTAATAAAATCCTTTGTGGGGTCTGCTATATATACCCCGGGGAAAATGAGGGGGGTAGGCAGGGCATGGGTTTTGGAAACGTCAAAAGCGGCCGTGTACACCCGGGAAGCTATTGACGTTGTTTTTTTCTTTATGTTTCCCCTGCGGTCGTAAGGACGAGGTTTTAACGGCAGTAAGGTGGGATATTTTTAAGTTTTTCATTTTTTTATGATAAGAATGAGTGCCCCCTTGTCTTGTTTTTGGGTTTCGGGTTTCCCGTATTGTTTAATGTTTATATTTTGGTTTTTCCCTGTTTTGTGTTTTAGAATGTTTAATAAATGTAATTTTGAAGATTCGTGAGTGAAATTCCTTTTTTTTACTTAACCTACTCATTAAGAGACAAATGTTACATACTTGGCTACCTGGGGCAAGCAATTGACCACCTTCTATCAGCCCTTAAGGCTGACACGCACTCCCCTCGGATTTTAACACGCTCCAGACTAAACTCTTGTTGATGGGTCATTTTCCCCTTCTCACTGCATGCTTTCCTTTTTACCATTTTCACCCTTCTAACGTCTTCTTCTTTCGGTACACTATTGTTCCTGGACGTATTAACCGGTGGTGGCAGCGCTAATGAAATTAATTAACGAGGGTAATTAAAGTAAATTAAAGACCAATCACACTTATAACTGCAAAAATTGAAATAAAATGATAATTTGAAATAATGTGAAAAAATTGCAAAAATATGAAAATAATTGAAATATGATGATAAGATGATAAGTGATATAATGTAATATTGTGATAAATGATAATAATGATGTAAAACGGGAATTTGTCTCCATATTAATAAAAAAAAAGGAAAAAGAAAAAAATTTCCCAAAAGTCAAAAAGGGGCAAAATCTGCGAAATATAGCCTTTGAGAGTATACTGTGGAGCTGAGCCTCGCTTCCTACTTGCCGCTCCCCCCCCTGTGTAGGCTGCATAAGATTTCAAAAATCCACCCCCCCCTTCTCCCCCGACAACCCTTTGGCGCCGGGCCGTGGTGAACAAACGAAAAATAGAGGGCGAGAAGGCGATGCTGCAGGGGGACCCCGCGGGAGAGCTGATAAACAAAACGAAAACCCTTGGGGCCCCTACTGGAAGAAGATGGCGTAATTACTAAGCAGATTTTGGCCCTTAAACGTTTGAAATGCGGCCGAAATAAAAATTTTCCGAAAGCTGCGACAAAAAAGGGAAAAACAGTGTTTGGCGCAGAGCCGGGTTTGGGTAGCCACGAATTTTTTTTCCTTTTCTTATTTAAAATATTTTAATATTTTACGTTCTTTTTATTTATAAGAAATCTCGTATTTTTTTTTAAAAGCCCTCCAAAAACAATAAAAAAAAAATGAGCAACCCAAAAAAAAATAAAAAAAAAAGCGTAACTCCGAAGACAGCACATCTTAGAAAAACGGTCTTGCTGCGCAACTCCGAAAAACGAATTTGGCGCACACCTTTTCCATAAAAGGCGGGCAACGCCCTTTTAAAGGGAGTTGCAAATTCCCTTTGGCTCAGTGACTTCGTCGGTCTTTCCTTCAGAAAGCCGACGTTTTTAAGGTTTTTTTTTATTTTGGATTTTTCTTACGGGGGTTTTACGGGCTGGGGAAATTAAGCATTTTTAAAGGTATTGTTATCGTTTTTTTTAAAATTTGCTCTTTTCGGGGGTTTTTTATTTTTGGTTATCTAAATGGTTTGGAAAAAATAAACGTTAAAACAACGCTTTTTTTTATTTCATCACATTCTTTTACTTCTTTTTTATAGAAATTGAGAATTAATTTTATGATCTTTTTTTTCCATGAACTTGTAAAAATGCTGTATGGTGGTTCTCTACTCTCGCTTAAGAAGTACGGGGGACATGCAAACGCTAATCGGGCCTTTCCTTTGGGTTTTTGTAGATATAGCTTTGGCCATGCACAGAAAGCTAATTCCGCACCACTGAAAAATTCAAACCTGCCCGTGGCCCAACCCTAAATATATTTTTGTGCCGAAAAAGGAAGCAGAGATCCTTCTCACAGCCCTGGGCCCCGCCAGGATCGCCCCCCCCTAAGGGACGAAAGGTTTGGCAGCGGGGGTTTAAAAAGTCTTTTTTTTGGAACCCCAGTTGGTGCGTAATCTTGTTTTGGTTTTTGATTAAGTATTTATGCCCTTGGTTTTTTTTTTAAAGTTTTCGCCATACAACCTGAAGCAAAACGGGGTTAAAGAGGGTTTAAAGTTTTTTTTAAAAAAGTGTATTTAAAAAGTAAAGTAATTACGCGAAAAAAATTAGTTTTCGTATTTTATCATTTAATTTAAAGGTTTTTTGTGGATTTGGTTTTGGTTTTTACCAGTTTTTCCTTTTTTAATTTTCGGATAAGTTTTTTTGTAATTTTAATTTTTTTTTCTTGTTCGTGGTATTACGTACTGTTTCTTTTAATTGGTACGATTTTTATCGAAAGTGAGGTATGGGTTTCCCTTTTTTGGGTTGTTGTATTTTTTGATTTTAACATGGTGAAGAGGAAAAGAAGGGCGCAGAATTGACCTTGAGAAGAGATAACGCTGTAGATGGTCACTAAATTTAAAGGGGGGAGCTCAAAGAGTTGTCGGTCAAATGCACCCTTGACGGGCAGAGGGAGAAAGATCGTGGGGAGAGAAAGAAAGCTGGAGAAGTAAAAAATTCAATACCGAGGCTAAGCTGGTTCTCCAGGCCACAGGGTGCCACGGCCTCTCTTGCTAACAGCACCTCAACAGGAGCTGTTCCAAAGAAAACCCGAGCTAGACACCTTTTAGGGAGTTTTCTCCTCCGGCTTTAAACCCCACAACCCCTCATTTTTCAGTTCGTTTTGTGGGGAAAAAATACTGGCCCCTTATCCAGTGGCCCCAAGGTGGCACCTCGTTCTTTTTACACCTCCTGAGCTCACCCACATCCGCCCCACAGCCAACTTTTTTTGTAGTGCTGTGTGATGGTATCACAAATTTTTAGAGTGAACCCCTCCCTCCACCCACTTGGGAAAAAACCAGGAAGTGGGGGGATTAGGCGCGGAGAATACCGTTAAGCCAGCTACTGATGAGGAAAAATTCGTGCTGAAAAGGACACGTCGAGGTCAGGCAGATTGATCAAAAAATACCCTTTTTATAGGCTTCGCGAAGCGCTATAAACTAGCACATCTCCCCCTTAGCTGTCACGGAAAAAGGGCCCTTTTTGTTAAATTGAAGGACATGTTTTTTTTTCCCAAATAGCTTCGGATGTAAAAAAATATGTGGCTGCAGTGAGGCATGCCAGCGGCGTAAGGGAGCCCAAAAAAAGCCCCTTTAGCAAAGGCACCAGATTTTCGTCCCTCTAGAGAAAGTGAGGCTGACCCATTGAGTTGGGGATATCTCAAAGGCTATAATATGCTTGAAAATTTTGGATCATTTGACCGCTAGTCCGATTTTTCCTTTTAAGGCAAAAGAGGGGGTTCGGGGGCTGAGCCATTTTTAAAGAATTTATTTCTGGTTTGGTCCCCGCCCTACAAACAGACGGAGGACTGATTTTAACAACCGTCTGTTCAAAAAATTGCCATTTTTAAAAGAACAGACCCTCTAACTACCGTTTTATCATCCTCAAGCAAACGGGATGATAGCCGAACAAACAGGGTTTTAAAGATGCATTGATCTTGCAAACACAGCCCCGGGGTTTGGGGGAACAGCTGATCCCTAAAGTGAACTAGCTTTTAATGTGAAATCCCCCGGGAGACGGAGCCCAAAACCTTTATCTGAGACTGGCCATCATGGATTTTCCATTTGGGTTCCAAAAATGCCCTATTTTATAACTGGGAAGATCCAGATCTTTTTTTCAAAAACCCCCCCAAGATAGCTCGTCGGGTACATTGAGACGACAAAGACAGAAAGGAGAGAGGGAAGAGAGACAACAGACAAGCAGCAAAGAAAAAACTTTGAAAAAGGGCACCTTGTACTTTATAAAAACCCGGTACAGAAACAGGACGAAAGTTGCTGACCCACGATGGGAGGCCACCCCGTTTTAAAAAGAAGTTGGCCGTAACTTTTTGAAAAAAGATGTCTCACCCCTTTTACCGAGAGACAGTGTCATAAAAATGATATCAAATCGTTTTCAGTTTTGGGGTAAGTTACTTACCCTGACCTTTAAATGAAATGGCCCAGTTGGGATCCACTCTAGAGATGGGGTGACCAGAGTGAGCGCTTGCACCCGCCGGGTCAACCCGAAGTGTTTATATAATATGTTTAATCCCTTTTTTTTTTGTATATATGTTTTTTTTTTTTTAATTCTTTATTTTTAAGTATCTTAATCCTTTGGTGAATTAATTCCCCATTCACCTCCATTCTTTCCCGTCTAAATTCTTTGGGAAAAGCCATTCTATCCCCCCTCATTTTCCCCAAGCAATCTTAAAAAACCCGGGAGGGGCAATAGGGTTTCGTATTAAGTCATTTTTGAACTTTAAAAAATTAAATGAGCCAGCGCAACTCAAGGGGATGGAAAGGGATTTTCTTTTGTTGCAGATTGTAGCCATGGATTAACCCTGACCCATGCCCGGATGTCCTGTGGCGAGAGATGTGGGGAAGTGAGCCTTAGCAGAGGGGCACTGGATTTTTTCATGAGATCTTTCAGGAGATGAACTGTCGGTTCCTAGAGCAGTGCTGAGCGCCTTTGGGAAATTTCCCCCTAGAGGGTGAGGAGGGGGACCTGCCGGGCCATGGATGGCCCTATCCACCCATGGACATGCAGGAAGAGCAAATTTAACCGGATTCGGGAGGACTTCTCACCACCGTTGGGGGAAAGGGGGGTCAGGACGAGCTTGTCACTCGTTCAAATGCCCCCTGACCCGCTGAGTGGACCAGAACGACCTATAGAGGAGTGGGAAAAAACTTGACAAAGGAGCAGTTGGACCTCGAGGGCCAGCTAGTTTAGAGTCGGGACTTCGCTCTACGGGGGGGGAGGGGTTGTAGTGAGCTGACGCCTCAGCTTCCCACTTTTCCCCTTGCCCCCGGTCAGGCGCATAAGATTAAACACCATTCCCCCTTCTCTCCCCACAATCCTGGCGCCTGGCCGTGTGAACAAACGAAAAATAGAGGCGCGAAGGCGATGCGCGAGGGCCCCGCCGCAGGAGGTGAGAACAAACGAGAAAACCCTTTTGGTGGCCCCTTTCTGAAAGGAAGTGGCGTAATTACTAAGCAGACGTTTGGCCCCAAGCTTGAAATGCGGCCCAAATGAAATTTTGTAAGCTGCGCAGAAAAAGGAAAAAATTTTTTTTGGCCCGAGCCTGGGTTGGTACCGCGTAATTTTTTTTTCCTTTATATTTAAATCATGATATTTTACGTTTTTTTTTATTTTTATAAGAAATCTCATGTATTTTTATTTTGACTCCGAAACAAATAAAAAATAAAATGGCAAACCCAAAAAATAAAATAAAGCTGTAACGTCCGAGAGAGACGCAATTTAAAAAAAAAAGTCTTTTTGGGGCAGACTCCGAATAAACGTTGGCGCACGACCTTTTTCGCATAAAAAGGGCGGGCAACGACCTTTTAAGGGATTTCGAATTTCCGGCTCAGTGACTTCCCTCGGTCTTCCTTCAAAGCCCACGTTTTTAAGGATTTTTTTTTTTTTTTGGTTTTACTCTCGGAGGTTTACGGATAGGAATTACAGCATTTTTTTGTTTATCTGTTTTTTAAGATTTCTTTTTCGGGAGGTTTTATTTTTGGTTTTTCTATAAGGGCTTTAGAATAAAATACGTTAAAGACTTTTTATTTTATTTCATCCTCTTATTATTCTTTTTACTAGAAGTTGATGAATTCAACTTTAGATCTTATATTTCCATGAATTGTGGGAAAATGCTAGTATGGGGGTTTTCTATTCGCTTAACAGAGTACGGACTAGCAACACGTAATCGCCTTTTCCCCGGGCAGGTAGAAAATAGTTGGCCATGACCAGAAAGCTAATTCCCCTAACATGATAAATTCTAAACCCCCCCCCGGGTACCCAACCCCCAAAATACTTTTGTGCCGAAACGGAAGCCGAGATTCCTTCTCACATGCTCCTACGGCCCCTCCAGGGGCTCGCCCCCCCTACAATACTCCCCAAAAAGACGTTTTTTTTGATTTTTTGATATTTTGGCCCAATTTTTAGGGAATAATGAAAAATTACCAAAATCGTATTTTCATGCAATAATGAGATAAAAGGGGAATAAAGAGAATTTTTTAAATTTTATGATTTAATATTTCAAATATTTTCATTTTTATTATTATTTTTTATTCTTATTTTTTATTATTATATTATTATCATTATTATTTTATTTTTATCATTATACGTTATTTAAAATTATTATTGTTATTTTACATTATTACATTTTTACTGTAGTATAATTGGAAAAAAAAATTAAAAAAAGTAAAATTACTGTAATAAAGATATTAAATTAAAAAATGATATGATAATTATTTAAAAATTTGTTTTATTGTTATTATTATTTTTTTTTTCTATTATTATTGTTTTTTATTGATAGTTTCAAAACTATATTTATAACGCAATAATGCAATAATAATGATTATTGCAATAAGATGATAATAAAATTGCATAATGATGAAAAATTTATAAGAATAATGATGATATATGATAATATTGATATAATATGATAAAATGAGAAATAGCAGGAATTGTCTCCATAAAAAAATAAAAAAAAGGGAAAAGAAAAAAATTTCCCCAAAAATCGAAAAAACGGGGAAAATCTGGAAAAAATGCTTTTGGAGATACTCCCCAAAAAGACGTTTTTTTTGATTTCTTGAAGATTGGGAATTTAGGGTAATAAAGATAAAATTTCCAAAATCGTATTTAAACATGACAATAAAAGGGTAAAGGAGAATAAAAAGAATTTTGATAACTTTGATGATTTTTTAATATTATCAATATTTTCATAAATTTTTTATTATTTCATTATTTTTATTTTTATATGTTTTTATTTTATTTTTATTATTTTTATTATTATTATTATTTTTAATTTTTATTTTTCGATTATTATTTTCATTTTTATTTTTAATTTTTATAATATCGTCATAAATATTAATTGATTATTACATTTTTATCATTTTTTCTAGTAGTATAATTGCAAAAAAAATTTTTTTATAACAGTAAAATTTCTGTAATAACGATTTAATTTAAAAAAGATATAGAAATTTTATAATATCGTTTTTTTGTTATTTTTATGTTTTTTCTATATTATTTTTGTTGTTTTTAGTAAGTTGCAAATTATATATTATAAAGCAATAATTGCAATAAAAATGAAAAAATTGCAATAATGATTAAATAATTGCAATAATGATGATAATAATTGCAATAATGATGTAATGATGATGATAATGAAAAATTTTGATAATCATGATATTAAAAGATGATATAACAGGAATTGTCTCCATTATAAAAAAAAGGTAAAAAAAAATAATTCCCAAAAACGGAAAAGCGGCAAAAATTTGCGAAATATTCCTTTTAGAGATACTCCAAAAAAGACGTTTTTTTCCCTTTCTCTGATGATTTTGGCAATTATTAGGGTAATATGATAAAATTACCAAAATGTTTTCATGACAAAATGAAAGGGAAAAATGAGAATAAAAAGAATTTGAAACATTTGATGATTTTTAATATTACAATATTATCATTATTTATTTTAAATTTATAATTTATTATATTTTAATTAAATTATTATTATTTTTATTTTTTTATTATATTTTTATTGTTTTTGTTTTATTTTTATTGTTTTATTATTTGTTTATTTTTATTATTATTTTTATTTTTATTTTTATTATTTTTCAATTTTACATTTTTATTATTATTATTATTTTAAATTTTTTACGTTTTAAATTTTATTTTATTTTTTCATTATTATCATTTTACTAATGTTTAATTGCAAAAATAATTTAAATAGTAAAATTTACTGTAATAACGAATTAATTAAAAATTTAAATGAATATATAATTTTTATAATATGTTATTTTTCCTTATTAGTTTTTATTTCTTTTGGTTTTGTTGTTGTTATTAGAAAGTTGCAAATTATTTTATAAACTCAAAAAATCCCAATAATAATGAAAATAATTGCAAAATGATGAAAAATAATTGCAAAAAGGATGATAAAAATTTGCAATAAGGGATGATAATGATGAGATAATGATAAATTTTGTGAAAAATCTTTAAATAATAATGATGAAATAAAAGGAATTGTCCCATAAAAAATTAAAAAAGGTAAAAGAAAAAAAATTTAAAAAAAAAGGGAGAAAAAGCGGCAAAACTAGCGAAATAAGCCTTTTGGAGTTACCCCAAAAATGACGTTTTTCGATTTTTTTGGGACGTTTTTTGGGCAATTATTAGGGTAATAAGATAAAAAATTCCCCAAAATCGTTTTTAAATCATGACAGTAAATGAGGAAAAAAGTAAAGAATAAAGGGAATTTTTGATAAAATTGAGGGTTTAAATTATCAATATTTTTCATTATTGATTATTTTTACTATTTTATTATTGGGTATTTTTAAATTATGTATTATTATTATTGATTTTTTGGGAAATTTTAGGAAATTATTTAAATTTTAATTTATTTTTTATTATTTTTATTTTTTATATTATTAAAATTTTATATTTTTTTTTTATTTTTGGGAAAGATTATTTTTGGTTATTGGTATTATTTTTTATTATTATATTATTTTTTATAAATTATTTTTATTATTATTATTTTTATTATATTAATATTTTTTGGGTTAACATTATTTTTATCAATTATTAAATTAGTTTATTTTTAAAATTTATTTTTATTTATATCCTTATTAATTTTAAATTATTGTTTTTTATTTCTTAATCATTTTACAAATAAAATTTCCCAAAAAAATTTTTATAACGGTAATAATTACTGAAAAAACGTATTAATTAAAATAATGATAAAAATAATACATAATTTGGGAAATTTTTTTTATTATTTTTGGGTTATTTTATATTTTGTTGTTTTTATTAGTATATTTTACAAAAATTATATATTATAGGGAAAATAATACCAATAAAAATGTAAAAAATTTGCAAAATGATTAAAATAATTGAAATTTAAGATGATAATAATTGAAAATTAATGATGAAATGATGATGTTTAATGATAATTTTAGATTTCATGAAATAATGATGTAAGGACGGGAAATTTGGTCCCCCAAAATATAAAAAAAAAGGAAAAAGAAAAAAATTTCCCCAAAAGTCGAAAAAGCCGCAAAATCTAGCAAAATTAGCCTTCTGAAAAAGGTTTACCCATATGATTTTTTTTCGTTTTTCTGTTTTTTTTTGCCAATTATAGGGAAAAAAAATTTTTAAAAAAATTTAAAAAATTTTTAATTTCCCAAAAACCGTTTTAAAATCTGACAATAATGAGGATAAAAATTGAGAATAAAGAAAATTTTGATTAAAATTTTGGGGGATTTTAATTTTATAAATTTTTTATCATTATTTTTATTTTTTTACTTTTATTATTTTTTTAAATTACTATTATGATTATTATTATTATTATTTTTTAGTTTTTATATTTATTTTATTATTATTTTTATTAGAAATTATTATTATTATTTTTAAAGATTTTTAGGTTGTTTTTTATTATTTTATTATTTTTAGAAACCATTATTATTATTTATTGATTTTATATTATTTTAGAATTATTATTATTATCTTATTTTTTCATTATTTTTATAATTTTATTTTGTTATTTTTATAATATCGTTATTAAATTTTTATTGTTTTATTATCATTTTATCATTTTTACTAGGAGTATAATTCCCAAAAAAAAATTTATTAAAACCGGTAAAATTTACTGAAAAAAACGATATTAATTAAAAAATGTATGGAAATTTTTTAAAAATATCGTTATTATTTTTATTATTTTGTTATTTCTTATTATTGTTGTTGTTTTAGTATAGTTGCAAAATTATTATTAAAACTGAAAAATTGAAATTAATAATGATAAAAATTTGGCAATAATGATGATAATAATTGAAAATTAATGTTTATAATAATTGCAAAAATGATGATAAAAAATTGCAATAATGAGGGAATTAAATGTTTGGTTTAAATGTTATAAAATTTGGATAATTTTGATGATAAAGGGAAAATTAATGAGGGTAATAACAGGAATTGTCTCCAATATAATAAAAAAGTAAAAAAAAATTTTAATTTCCCCAAAAGCCCGAAAAAGGGAAAAAATCTAGCAAAATATGGGCCTTTTGAGAGTTTTACCCAAAATGACTTTTTTTCGATTTCTCTGTGTTTTTTGAAATTATAGGTGATAATGATATAATTCCCAAAAATTTCGTTTAATATGAAATTTAAGAGGATAAAAGTGAGAAAAAAGAAAATTTTTTGATAACATTTGATGTTTTTAAAAATTTTATCAATTTTATCAATTATTATTATTTTTTACTTTTATTTTTAATTATTATTAGTTCTTATTTTTATTATTATTATTTTATTATTTTTTATTTTATTATATTTTATGTTTTTTAAATTGTTATTATTATTTGTTTTTTTATTAAATTATTATTTTTATTATTATTTGATTATTTAAAAATTATATTTTTATTATTATTATTTTATTATCTTTTATTATTATCATTTTTAATTATATTATTTTTATAATATCGCTTTTAAAATTATTTTTATTGTTAAAATTATCATTATTAATTTTACTATAGTTTAATTGCAAAAAAAAATTTATTATAACAGTAAAAATTAGAAATTTATCAAATTAATTAAAAAAAGGGATATAGAAAATTTAAATTATAATAAAATTTTTATTGTTTTTAGTATTTTTATTTTTTTTTATTGTTTTTGGGTTTTTAGTATAGTTCCCAAAACTTATTATAAACCCTGCAATAATTTGCAATAATAATGAAAAATAATTGCAATAAGGGATAAATAAAAAAAATTGCAAAATGATGAAAAATAATTGAAAAAAACGATGATAATGATGAAAATGATGATGAAAGGGTTTAAAATTGATGATAACATGTTTAAAAAATTTGATGATAAAAAACGGGTATTGTTTCCAAAATAAAAAAAAAAAAGGTTAAAAAAAAAATATTCCCAAAAGTCGAAAAAAGCGGAAAAATCAAAGGAAAATATACCCTTTTTGGAGATTTATACTCCAAAAGACTTTTTTTCCGTTTTTCTCTAATGTTTTTGGCATTTTGGGTAAAAAAGTAAAAATTTCCAAAATCTTTATTAATCATGACATTTAATGGGGAAAAAAATTTGAAAATAAAGAGAATTTTGATAAAATTGATGTTTATTAATTTATAATATTAAAATTTATTATTATTTTTTATTATTATTTTTTAATTATATAAATATTTATTATTATTTTTATTTTATTTATTATTGTTTTTATTATTATTTTTTACTATTATATTATTATTTATTATATATTTTTAAAATTTATTTTTATTATTTTTTTATTTTTATTTTTAATTATTATTATCTTTTTTACAAGTAGTAAAATTCCCAAAAAAATTATTTATAACAGAAAATAATTACTTAAAAAAACGATTTTAATTTAAAATAAAAAAATAGAAATTATTAAAAAATTCTTTCTTATTGTTATTATTATTTTTTTTTTCATCATTTTTGGGGGGTTGTTATAGTATAGTTGAAAAAATTATATATTAAAAAACCCCCCAATAATTGCAAAAATTTAATGATAATAATTGAAATAATGATAAATAAAATTTGGAAATAATGATGTAAAATTGCAATAATGATGTAGTGAGATAGTGATGAAAAGGGATAAATTAATGATAATAAATGAAAATTTAATAAAGATAAAAACCGGAATTGTTCCATAATAAAAAAAAAGGTAAAAAAAAAAAACCCCCAAAAAGTCAAAAAAACCCCCGGAAAAAATCTAGCGAAAATACCCTTTGAGATTTATACCCCCAAAAAATGCCATTTTTTCAATTTTTTTGATGTTTTTGGGAAAATTATTAGGGTAAAAATGTTTAAAAATTTTCCAAAATCGTAAATCATGAAAAATAATGAGGATAAAATTAAAGAAAAAAGAGAATTTTGATAACATTTGATGTTTATTAATATTACCCATATTATTTTTTAGTATTTATTTTTTATTTTTTATTATGATTATTATTTTTAAATTATAAAAGTATATTATTATTATTAGGTTATTATTTTTATTAGTATTATTTTATTTATTATTTTTGTTAGTTTTAAATTTTATTTATTATTTTTTTATTTATATTTTTTTTAGATAGATTTTTGTATTATTTTTAAAACATTATTATTTTTTATTAATATTTACCTTTATTATTTATATCATTAAATTTTAAATTTACGTTAGATTACCCTTTATTTTTTCATTTTACTAGTGGAAATTGTAAAAATAATTTTTTAAAACAGTAAAAATTTACTTTTAAAAACCCGTTTATTAATTAAAATAGTGATATAGAAATTTATTATAAAACCGTTTTAATTTGTTATTTTATTTTTTATTTCTATTATTTTTTTTGGGGTTATTAGTTTTATTTGCAAATTTAATTTAAAAATGTAAAAATTGCAATAATAATGATAATAATTGCAATAATGATGATAATATTGAAATAAAATGATAATAACGCAATAATGATTTTAATAAATGATGATAAGAAATATTGATGACAATCATGATAATAATGTGATAAAAAAAGGGAATTGTCCCCCAAATATAAAAAAAAAAGGAAAAAAGAAAAAAATTTCCCAAAAAAACCCCGAAAAAAACGGAAAAACTAGCGAAATATAGTTTTTTGGGAGAGTATTACCCCAAAAACGCTTTTTTTCGTTTCTTGATGTTTTGGGCAATTATTAGGGGAATAATGATAATAATTACCAAAATGGGGAAAATTTAAAATTGACAATAATGAGGAAAAAAAGTGAAAAATAAAGAAAATTTTTGGAAAACCCTTTTGATGATTTTTAATATTTAAATATTAACTTTTATTATTATTATTATTTAGTTTATATGTATTATTTTTAATTAAAATTTTTATTTATTTTTATTATTATTATGATTTTTTTTGGGGTATTATTTTTGTTTTTAAATCATTATTTTGAAATTATTATATTTATTTTTATGATTTTTAATATGTATTATTTTATATTTTTTATATTTATTATTATATATATTTATTATTTATCCATTATTATTATCTATTTATTAGTTATTAATAATAAAATAAAAAATGATAATAATAACAAAATAATAATAACAATAATAAAAATTTAATAATAATAAAATAATAAAATAAAAATTTAATAATAATAATAATAATAAAAATTTAATAATAAAAAATAATAATAATAGAATAAAAATAATAATGTTAATTTGAAAAATTTTTTAATAATCACCCAATTTTAATTCAAAATTTGCCCTTATTTAAATTTACCCTCATTATTGTAATGATTAATACGTTTTGGAAAAATTATTATCATTTTTTCCCTTTAAAAATTTCCCAAAAATCATCAGAGAAACCCAAAAAAAAAAACGCCCTTTTTGGAGTATCCTCTCAAAAAGTATATTTCGCTAGATTTTCCCGCTTTTTCAAATTTTTTGGAAATTTAAATTTTTTTCCCCTTTTTTATTATATATGGAGCAATTCCTTTATTTTTCTTTTCTTTATATCATGTTTTGAAACCCAAAATTTTATCTTTAATCCCCAATCATTTTCATATTATTGCAATTTTATCTTTTAAATTATTGCAATTTTTATATCATTATTGCAATATTTTTAAATTATTATTGCAATTATTACGGGTTAAAATTATAAAATTTTGAAAATTTTTAAAACTAAAAACCCAACAACAAAAAAAATAGAAAAACAAAAATTTAATAAAAAAAAATTTAACGCATTATAATAATTATTTATTCCCCTTTTTTAAATTTAATATCGAAATTACGGGAAATTTACTGTTATAAAAAATTTATTTTTAAAATTTATACAAATAGTAAAAATGATAATAATGATAATAAAAAAACGATAATAATTTTAATAATGATATATAATAAAAATTTTTTTTTTTTTAAAAAATTTAAGGGATAATAAAAATGAAAATAATAATAATAATAAAATAATAATAAAAAAAAAAATAAAAAAATAAAAAAAATTTAAATAAAATAATAATAATAAAATATTTAATTTAAAATAATAATAAGGGTAATATTGAAAAATTTATAATAATCATCAAATTTTTATCAAAATTTTTTTTAATTTAAATTTTATCCCCCATTATTGTCAGATTAATACGATTTTGGAAATTATTATCTTTTATTACCCAAAATTTGCCAAAAAAATCAAAAGGAAATTTTGAAAAAATGTCTTTTTGGAGTAAAATCTCAAAAGGTATTTTTCCCCCCCTTTGAATTTTGCCGTTTTTTTTGACTTTGGGGGAAATTTTTTTTTTTATTTTTTTTATTATATAGGGGACAATTCCTTTTATTATCATCATTTTTAAAATTCATTTTATCTTTCAATTTTATCTTTTATCCCAATCACCCACTATCATAATTTTTTTGCAATTATTATAAATCTTTATTGCAATTATTTTCACCCATTTTGAAAATTTTTAAAAATTTTTAAATTGCAATTTTTTTGCATTTCAAATTTATTTTAAATTTAAAACTATCCCAATAAAAAAAACAATAATGATAGAAAAACAAAATAATAAAAAATAAAAAAACGATATTATAATAATTATTTTATTTTTTTTTTAATTTTAATTCGTTATTACATAATTATTACGGTTAAATAATTTTTTTTGCAATTTTATACTAGGAAAAAATGATAATAATAATAAAAATAATAAAATTAAAATTTAATTAAAATAATAATAATAATAATAATAATTTAATTTTTTAATAATAATGTAACAATAATAATAAAACAAAAAATAATAATAATAAAATAAAATAATAATAATAAAAAATAATAATAATAATGGGAATAATAATAAAAATTTTAATGATAATATTATAATTTTAAAATCTTTAAATTTTATCAAAATTCTTTTTTTATTCTCACTTTGACCCTAAATTTACGTCATGATTAATACGTTTTTGGAAAAATTTTATCATTATTCCCTAATAATTGCCAAAATCATTAGAAAAATCGAAAAAAGGCCCCATTTTGGAGAAATCCCTCAAAAGGCTTATTTCTCAAAATTTTTTTTCCCCGTTTTTTGGACTTTTGGGAAAATTTTTTCCCTTTACCTTTTTTTATTAATAGGAGGACAAAAACCCTTTATTATTTTCAGTTATTTATGTTTAAATCACCCAATATTTTTCATTATCTTTCACCCTTTATCACATTACATCGTTTTTTCAATTATTACCCATCAATTATTGCAATTATTTATTCATTCCATTTTTGCTTTTTTATTAACCCTTTTTTATTTTTTGAAATTATTGCAGTTATAAATATTTTTAATTTTGCCAACTATACTAATAAACAACAAAAAATTTAATAATGAAAAATAACAAAAAAATAAAAACCCAATAAAAAACAAAATTTTAATAAAAAATTTTTTCTTTTTACCATGTTTTTAATTTTTAAATATCGATTTTTACATTTAAATTATTAACCGTTTAAAATTTAATTTAAAATTTTTGAAAAATTTTAACTACTGGGGTAAAAATAATAAAAATGTTTTTAATAAAAACCCAATAATAATATTTAAAATTAAGTTTTTAATTAAAATTTTAAAAATTTTTAAAATAAATAAAAATTTAACAAAAAATAATAAAAACAAGAAAACAATTTTAAAATAATTAAAAAAAAATTTAATAAATAAATAATAATAAAAATAAATAATAATAATAAAAAAATAAAAGTAAAAATTTAAAAAATAATAAGAAATATTGATAATATTAATAATCATAAAGGGTTAAAAAATTTCTCTTTTTCTAATTTTTTTCCTCATTATTGTGGGGGATTAATACGATTTTGGTAATTATTATCTTTTATAAACCCTTAATAATTGCAAAAAATCATCAGAAAACGAAAAAAACGTCATTTTGGATTTTATACCTCAAAAGGCTTTTTTTTCGCTGGGGTTTTTGCCCCCTTTTTTTCGATTTTTTTTGGGGAATTTTTTTTCTTTACTTTTTTATTATTATGGGGGAAATTTCCTTTTAATTTCATTTTATTATAAGTTTATAAATAAATATTATTTTTTAAACCCCATCTTTACCATTTTACATATTATTGAAATTTTTAATTACTTTAAATTATTGCAATTTTTTATCATATTTTTTGCAATTATTTTTCAAAATTGCAATTTTTAAACATTAATTGAAAATTTTTGGCAGTTATAAATTAATTTGCAACTTTTATTAAAAAAAACAACAAAAAATATAGAAATAACAATAATAATAACAAAATAAACCCGATATTTTAATAATTATTATATCATTATTTAAATTAAAATTTTCTTTTATTACAGAAATTTATTACTTTTTAAAAATTTTTTTTGCAATTATTCTCTGTAAAAATGTTTAATAATGAAAAATTAATAACAAAAAATTTAAATAAGGGAATTATAATAATAACAATAATAATTTAAAAATTTAATAATGAAAAAATTTAATAAAATAATTAATAAAAATAATAATAATAATAAAAACATAATAATAATAAAAAATAAAATAAAAATTTAAAAAAAATAATAAATTAATAATAAAGTAATAAAAAATAATAATGATAATATTGTTTTAATTTTAAAAAAAATCATAAAATGTTACAAAATTCTCTTTTTTTCCCTCCCCTTTTATCCTCTTTATTGTAGGTTTAAATACGATTTTGGTAAATTATAATCATTTTTACCCAAATTTAATTGGAAAAATAAATCAGAGAAAACAAAAAAAAAAACATATTAGGAAAGAAAAACTCTTTTTAAAAGGGCAATTTCCCCTGATTTTGCGGTTTTTTTCGATTTTTGGGAATTTTTTTCTTTCCCCCTTTTTTAAATTATTTTAGGAGAAAATTTCCTGTCATACCTCTTTATTATAGATAATCATCAATATTATCATTATCTCCACATTATCATAAATTATTCCCAATTATTATCATCATATTCAAAAATTATAATCATTTTTGAATATTATCTTATTATTGGATTTTAAGCATAAATAAATTTTGGGAAAAACCCTATACTAATAACAAAACAATTAAAAATTAGAAAAAAACAATAATAATAACAAAATAACGAATTATGATAATTTTTTATATCATTTTTTTAAAAATTATATCGTTTTTTACATTTAATTTTACTTTTTATAAAAATTTTATTTTTGGAATTATATATCTATTTAAAAAGAAATAATGAAAAATAACCAATAATAATATTAAAAATAAATAAAATAATAATAAGAATAATTAATAATAATAATGTTTAATAAAAATTTGATAAAAAATAAAAAATAAAATATTAATAATAATAATAATAATAATAATAATAAAATAATAAATAATAATAAAATAATAATAGAATAAAATAAAATAATAATAAATTGATAATATTTTTTAAATCATCAAATGTTATAAAAAAACCTTTATTCTCATTTTTTTTATCCTAAATTACTGTCATGTTTAATACGTTTGGAAATTATTTAAATTTTTACCAAAATAATTCCAAAAATCGCCCAGAGAAATCAAAAAAAAAACTTTCATTTGGAGTATACTCCCCAAAAGGCTATTTTTCGCTAGATTTTCCCGTTTTTTTATTTTGGGGAAATTTATTTTCTTTTACCTTTTTTATAATTAGGGAGAAAATTTCCCTGTTATTATCTTTCTTTTTTTATCATGATTCCACAAATGAATATTAATTCTTTAAATTTTCATTATTGAAAAATTTTATCATCATTTTTTAAATTAAAAAATTCATCATTTTTTTTGCAATTATTATCATTATTTTTGTTTTTTATGGCATTTAAATTAATATAAATTTTTGCAAAAATTTTAAAAACAAAAACAAAAAACAATAGAAAAACAATAATAATAAGAATAAAAAACGATAATTAAAATTTAATTTTAATAATCATTTTTTTTAATTAAATCTTATTACGTAATTTTTACTATTAAAAAATTTTTTTGAAATTATACATTAGTAAAAATGAAATAATGTAATTAACAATAAATATTAATAACGATAAAAAAAATAAAATAAAAAAAAAATAAGAAAAAAAATGATAATAATAATAATAAAAAAAAAAATAAATAAAATAATAAAAAAATAATAACAATAATAATAAAAAAATGTAATAATTATAATAATTAATAAAAATTATAATTAATAATAATAATAATAATAGAATAAAAAATAAAATAATGATAATATTGATAATTTTAATAACATAAAATTATCAAAATCTCTTTATTCCCCCCTTTTTATCCCATTTTTGTCAGTTTTAATACGTTTTTTGGTAATTATTTCTTTATTACCCTTTAAAATTTTTGAAAAATCATAGAGAAATAAAAAAAAACTTTTTTTTGGGAGTAACTCTAAAAAAGGCATTTTTTCGCTAGATTTTCCCGCTTTTCCCTTTTGGAATTTTTTTCTTTCCTTTTTTTTTATTATATATGGAGAAAATTTCCGTTTTTATCATCATTTTTATCAGATTATCTCAAATACATTATATCATTTTATCCATTTTTGAAAATTTTATCATCATTATTGCAATTAATCATCTTTATTCAATATTTCATTATATTGCAATTATGCGTTATAATAAAAAATTTTCAATATACTAATAACAACACAATAATAATAGAAATAACATAAAAATAACAATAATAACGATATTATAAAAATTTTTATATCATTTTTTTAAATTTAATACGTTTTCAGTAATAACTTTTATAAAATTATTTTTGCAATTATATACTAGTAAAAAATGATAATAATTAAAAATAAAAATAATAAAATTTATGACGATATTTTAAATAATAAAAAATAATTTTTAAATAAAAATCGTAATAAAAATATAAAAATAATAATAATAAAAATAATAATAATAACAAAAATAATAATAACAATAATAATAATAATTAATTAAAATAATAATAATAATGATAAATGATAATTTTAATAATAAAAAATTTATCAAAATTCCTTTATTCTCACTTTTATCCTCATTATTTCATGATTAATACGTTTTTGGTAATTTTTATATTTTTCCCTTAATTGCCAAACTTCAGAGAATCAAAAAACCTTTTGGAGTAACTCCAAAAAAGCCAAATTTTTTCGCAAATTTTGGGCCGTTTTTTTCGACTTTTGGGAATTATTTTCTTTCCCTTTTTTATTATTTAGGGAGGAAAATTCCTGCTATTATCATCTTTATTATCATGTTTATCACAATATTATCATTATCACATCATTATCATCTTTATAGCAATTTATCACATTTTGCAATTTATCACATTATTGCAATTTTATCATATTTTTGGCAATTATTGCATTAAATATATATTTTGAAACTATATAAAAACAACAAAAATTAAATAATAGAAAAAACAATAATAATAAAAATAAAACTATTATAAAATATCAAATTCATTATTTTAATTAAATACGTTTTACAGAATTATTATGTTATAAAAATTATTTTTCCAATTTCACTAAAAAAATGAAATAATGAAAAAAAAACAATAAATAATTTTAATAACGATAGATGTAATTGAAATAATTAATGATAAAATAATGAAATAATATAATAATAAAAATAAAATAAAATAAAAATAAAAATTTTAAAATAATAACAAAATAATAAAAACAAAATGATAAAAATAAAATTAATAATAATAATAAAAAAAAATAATAATAATGATAATATTGAAAATAAATAATCTAAAATTTATAAAAATTTCTTTATTCCACTTTATCCCATTATTGTCCTGATTAATACGATTTTGGTAATTATTATCATTATTACCCTAATAATTGCCAAAATCATCAGAAAAATCGAAAAAACGTCATTTTGGAGTATTGTAGGGGGAGGCTGAGTCCCTGGACGGGCCGTAGGAGCATGTGAGAAGGAATCTCGTGCTTCCTGTTTCGGCACAAAAGTATATTGAGGGTTCGGTACCACGGGCAGGTTAGAATTTATCATGTGGTAGCGGAATTAGCTTTCTGTGTCATGGCCAAAGCTATATCTATCTAACCTGACCGAAGGAAAGGCCTGATTAGCGTGTTGCATAGTCCCTGTACTCTCGTTAAGCGAGAGTAGAGATACCACCATACTAGCATGTTCCACAAGTTCAGTGGAATATAAAGATCATAAAGTTGAATTCATCAACTTACTAGTAAAAAGAAGTAATAAGAATGTGATGAAATAAAAATAAAAGCCAGTTCGTTAACGTATTATTATTCTCAAGCCATTATAGAGTAAACCACAAAATAAAAACCTCCACGAAAAGAGCAATCTTAATAAAAACAGATAAACAATACCTTTAAAAATGCTGTAATTCCTCAGCTCCGTAAATCCTCCGTAGAGTAAAAATCCAAAATAAAAAAAATCCGTTAAAAACGTCGGCTTTCTGAAGGAAAGACCGAGCGTAAGTCACTGAGCCAAGGTAATTCGCAACTCCCTTACAAGGTCGTTGACCCGACCTTTTATGCGAACAAGGTCGTGCGCCAAGTTCGTTTATTCGGAGTCTGCGCAGCAAGACTCGTTGTTCTTAAGATTGTCGTCTGCTCTTCGAGACGTTACAGCTTTTATTTTATTTATTTTGGGATTGCTCATTTTATTTTTTATTTGTTTCGGAGGTCTTTAATAAAAAATACATGAGATTTCTTATAATAATAAAAAGAACGTAAAATATATACATGATTTTAAATATAGAAGGAAATAAAATTACGCTGGCTAGCCAACCAGGCTCTGGCGCCAAACAACTGTTTTCCGTTTTCTGTCGCCAGCTTACGGAAATTCGTATTTCGGCCGCTATTTCAAGCGTTTAAGGGCCAAACGTCTGCTTAGTAGATTACGCCATCTTCCTTCTCAGTAAGGGCCATCCAAGGAGTTCTCGTTTGTTCATCAGCGTCTCCTGCAGGCAGGTCCTCTGCAGCATCGCCTTCTGCGCCATCTATTTTTCGTTTGTTCACCACGGCCAGGCGCCAAGGATTGTCGGGAGAGAAGGGGGAATGGATGTTATGAAGTCTTATGCAGCCTGACACAGGGGCGAGAGCGGCAAGTAGGAAGCTGAGGCGTCAGCTCACTACAACCCCTCCCCCACCCAGTAGAGCGAAGTCCACGACGTCTCAACTAGCTGGCCCTCGAGGTCCAACTGCTCCTCTTGTCAAGTCTTTCCCACGTCCTCTACTAGGTCGTCTCTGGGTCCACTCAGCAGGTCACAGGGGCATCTTGAAACGACGTGACGAAGCTCGTCCTGACCCTCCTTCCCAACGGTGGCTGAGAAGTCCTCCCGATAGTCCAGGTTGATGACCTTCTGCTCTCTCTGCATCGTCCCATGGGTGTGATAGGGCCATCCATGAGTCCGGCAGGTCCTCCTCCTCATCCTCTAACGGGGTAATGTCCAAGGCGACTCAGCACTGCTCTCAGGAACCGACAGTTCATCTCCTGTAGATCTCAGTGCAAAATCTCAGTGTCCTCTGCTAAGGCTTCACGGTTCACCACGAGTCTCTCGAACCACAGGACATCACAGGCATGGGTCAGGTGTTAATCCATGGCTACAATCTGACAACAGAAAGAAAATCCCTCCCAATCCCCTTGAGTTGCGCTGGCTCATTTATTACTTTAAGAGTTCAAATATGACATTAAATACGAAACCGTATTGCTCATCCAGGTTTATTAAGATTGCTTGGTAAAACTGAGGGAGGATAGTATGGCTTGTTACAAAGAATTCAGACTGGCAAAGAATGGCAGGTGACTGGTGTAATTAATTCACCATAAGGATTAAGATTAACTTAAACATAAAAGTACTTAAAACAATAAAAACATATATACAAAAATAAAAAGGGATGATAAACATATGTACATATAATCACTTCGGATTGACCAGGCAGGATGCAAGCAGCATCACTCCTGGCTCAGCCTCATCATCTAGCAGTGGATCCACATAGTCTGGACCATATTCATTGTAAAGGTCAGGGTAAGTAACTTCACCCAAGACCTGAAACGATTTGATATCATTTATATGACACTGTCTCTCGGTAAATGGACGTGAGACATCTTTTAACAAGAAAGTTACAGGACCAATCTTCTTTTTAATACGTGCTGGACCTGCCCATCGTGGGTTCAGCAACTTATCAGGTCCGTGTTTCTGTACACGGTTCTTATAAAGTACAAGGTGCCCTTCCTCAAGAGGTTTTGCTGTTGCTGCTTGTCTGTCATAGTCTCTCTTCCATCTCTCCCTTGCTGTCTTTGTCGTCTCAAGTGCTACCTGACGAGCTATCTTAAGGGCTTTATGGAAAGATCTGGATGCTTCCGAGTTATAAACTAGGTCATTTGTGAGACCAACTGGAAAGTGGCCATGATGGCCAGTCATCAGATACAAAGGTTGGTCTCCTGTACTCCGGTGGATTGCACTATTAAGAGCTAGTCTCACTTGAGGGATCAGCTGTTCCCACATACCCGGTGCTGTGTTTGCAAGAGATGCAATAGCATCTTTAACAACCCTGTTTGTTCGTTCTATCATCCCGTTTGCTTGAGGATGATAAGCGGTAGTTAGAGTGGTCTGTATCTGTAACAATCGGCAACATTCTTTGAACAGACGGTTGTTAAACTCAGATCCTCCGTCTGTTTGTATGAGGCGAGGAGGACCAAACACAGAAATAAATTCTTTAAACATGGCATCAGCCACCGAACCCGCATCTTTAGCCTTAAGAGGAATAATCTGGACATAGCGAGTCAAATGATCCACAATTGTCAAGCAATATCTATAGCCTGCTTGAGATATCCCCAACTCAATGGGTCAGCACTCACTTTCTCTAGGGGCACGATATATCTGGTGCCTTTCTAAAGGAGCTTTCTTGGCTGCCTTACGCCGCTGGCATGCCTCACATGCAGCCACATATTCTTTTACATCCCAAGCATATTTGGAAGTAAAACATGTCCTTCAATTTAACAAAGGTCCTATATACTCCAGGATGAGCAGCTAAGGGTGATGAGTGTGCTAGCTTTATAGCGCTTCTGCGAAGCGCTATAAAATGGGTGAGTTGATGATCACATCTGCCTGACCTCGACAGTGTGCCTTTGCAGCACGAATTAATGCCTCATCAGTAGCGGCTTAAGGGTATTCTCCAGCTGCCAAAGCCATCCCCCCCACTTCCGGGTTTTCTCCGAAGTGGCTGAGAGGCAGGGGCTTCAGCTCTAAACTTCGTGATACCATCACGATCAGACACTACAACATAAGTTGGCTGTGGGGCGGTATGTGGCTGAGCTACAGGGGTGTAAAGAGTACGGGGTTTCCCACCTGTGGTCCACTGGATAAGGGTCCAGTATTTTCCTGCACAAAACGAGACTGACGAAAATGAGGAGTTGCTGGTGTTAATGCCGGAGGAGAAAACTCCCTAACTGGTGCTCTAGGCTCGGTTCTCTTAGGAACAGCTCCTGTTGAGGGTGACATTTTTAGCAGGAGAGAGTGCGTGGCACCCTGGGGTCTGGAGAACCAGCATTAGCCTGGGTATTTGAATTTAATGTTAATTTCTCCAGCATTGCTTTCATCTCCTCACGATCTTTCTCCCTCTCCCTGTCAAGGTGCCATTTAAACTCGACAACTCTTTGAGCATCCCCTTAATTCAGTGACCTCATCTACCAGCTTTATCTCTTCATCAAGGTCAGATATCTGCGCCTTCCTTTTCCTGAGCTTCACCATGATAAAGTCAGAAGAATACAACACCCAAAGCGGTAACCTATACACCGCACTTTCGATAAACATCAGTCCCAAATTAAAAAGAAAATTCAGTACGTAATACACACGAAAAAGAAAATAAATGTAAAATGTACACAAAATACTTATCCGAAAGTTAAAAGGTAAAAACTGGTAATACCAAACGAAATCCAAAGAAACACTGTAGTAAAATTAATGATAAAGTACGAAAACTATTGTTTCGCAGTAATTATTTTACTTTCAAAATCCCCTTTAATTAAAATTTTACTTTAAGCCAGTCTTTAACACGTTTAGCTTTCAGGTTGTATGGCGAAATCTTTTAAAACACCAAGGACATAATACATTAGATCAACAACACACAACACAAGATTACGCAGCCAACTGGCTTCGCAAAAACAGACTTTTTCAATCCCGACGCTGCCAACCATTTACGTCCTGTAGGGGAGGCTGAGTCCCTGGACGGGCCGTGGGAGCATGTGAGAAGGAATCTCGTGCTTCCTGTTTCGGCACAAAAGTATATTGAGGGTTCGGTACCACGGGCAGGTTAAAATTTATCATGTGGTAGCGGAATTAGCTTTCTGTGTCAGGGCCAAAGCTTTATCTATTCTAACCTGACCGAAGAAAGGCCTGATTAGCGTTTTGCATAGTCCCTGTACTCTCTTTAAAGCGAGAGTAGAGATACCACCATACTAGCATGTTCCACAAGTTCAGTGGAATATAAAGATCATAAAGTTGAATTCATCAACTTACTAGTAAAAAGAAGTAATAAGAATGTGATGAAATAAAATAAAAAACCAGTTCGTTTTAAAGTATTATTATTCTCAAGCCATTATAGAGTAAACAAAAAAATAAAACCTCCACAAAAGAGCAATCTTAATAAAAAAAGATAAACAATACCTTTAAAAAAAGCTGTAATTCCTCAGCTCCGTAAATCCTCCGTAGGTAAAATCCAAAATAAAAAAAATCCGTTAAAACGTCGGCTTTTTGAAGGAAAGACCGAGCGTAAGTCACTGAGCCAAGGTAATTCGCAACTCCCTTACAAGGTCGTGACCCGACCTTTTATGCGAACAAGGTCGTGCGCCAAGTTCGTTTATTCGGGGTCTGCGCAGCAAGACTCGTTGTTCTTAAAATTGTCGTCTGCTCTTCGAGACGTTACGCTTTTATTTTATTATTTTGGGATTGCTCATTTTATTTTTTATTTGTTTCGGAGGTCTTTATAAAAAAAACATGAGATTTCTTATAATAATAAAAGAACGTAAAATAATACATGATTTTAAATATAGAAGGAAATAAATTTCGCTGGCTAGCCAACCAGGCTCTGGCGCCAAACAACTGTTTTCCGTTTCTGTCGCCAGCTTACGGAAATTCGTATTTCGGCCGCCCATTTCAAGCGTTTAAGGGCCCAAAAGTCTGCTTTTGTAGATTACGCCATCTTCCTTCTCAGTAAGGGCCATCCAAGGAGTTCTCGTTTGTTTATCAGCGTCCTCCTGCAGGCAGGTCCTCTGCAGCATCGCCTTCTGCGCCATCTATTTTTCGGGTTTTTTCACCACGGCCAGGCGCCAAGGATTGTCGGGAGAGAAGGGGGGATGGATGTTATGAAGTCTTATGCAGCCTGACACAGGGGGGAGAGCGGCAAGTAGGAAGCTGAGGGGTCAGCTCACTACAGTTACTCTCAAAAGGCTTTTTTTCGCTAGATTTGCCGCTTTTCGACTTTTGGGAATTATTTTCTTTACCTTTTTTTTTATATATATGGAGACAATTCCTGTTATTATCATCATTATTATCATGATTTTCATCAATATTATCATTATCATCATCATTATCATCATTATCATCATTTTTGCAATTATTATCATCATTATTGCAATTATTATCATCATTATTGCAATTATTATCATTATTATTGCAATTATTGCAGTTATAATGTAGTGATTTGGGCTTTAATTTACTTTAATTACCCTCGTTAAATTTAAATCATTAGCGCTGCCACCACCTGGTTAAAACGTCCAGGAACAAAAAGTTACCGAAAGAAGAAGACGTGTAGAAGGGTGTAAATGGTAAAAAGGAAGCATGCATGTGAGAAGAGGAAAATGACCCAATCAACAAGAGTTTAGTCTGGTAAGCGTGTTTTAAAAACCGAGGGAGTGCGTGTCAGCCTTTAAGGCTGATAGAAAGGGGGTCAATTGCTTGCCACAGGTAGCCAAATATGGTAACATTTGTCTCTTAATGAGAGGTTAAGTAAAAAAGGAGGAATTTCACTCACGAATCTTCAAATATACATTTATTAAACATTCTAAAAACACAAAAAAAGGTAAAAAACCAAAATATAAACATTAAAACCATACGGGAACCAGAACCTAAAAACAAGACAAGGGAGCACTCAGTTCTTATCATAAAAAATGAAAAAAATTAAAAATATCCACCTTACTGCCGTTAAAACTCGTCCTTACGACCGCAGGGGAAACATAAAGAAAAAAACAACGTCAATAGCTTCCACCGGTGTACATCGGCCGCTTAGACGTTTCAACCTATGCCCCTGCCCACCCCCGCTCAGTTCCGGCTATATATAGCAGACCCCACAAGGATTTATTAGTGGGCTAGTAACTAGCCCCGGGAACGAACTACTTTCGGTCTCTCTCCTAGAGGGGTGGGAGGTTCCGCCGAAGAATGATAGGTTCCGCCGAAGAATGATAGCTTTCTTTGCTAATCACGGGGTTTCAAATCCCTATCCCCCATAAAAATAGCATTTGAAACTAGTTAAAAAGTTTTAATCAATGCTAAAAGCAAAGTTTAGGCAACTTTTACCCCGGCTTTAAAAAAGTGCATATAAAAAATGTTAAAAGGAAATGGCTAGGTTCCGTTAAATCAAGGATAAAGTACACGACAAAAACAATATTATATATAAAAACTAAAAAAAATGAATATAAAAAAGTATGAAGGAAGATTTATTGATTTTTAAAAATTTTCGCCGCGTCAACAGCTAAAGGGCTTAGCGGAAAACCCTTTTTAACAAAATTTAAAATGTTTAAAAATTTAAAAAAAAATTTCC
>NW_023657511.1:12500-27536 GCF_015228065.2 Penaeus monodon | reverse complement strand
TTTTTTAATAAAGAAGAATTTTGGGCCCAATGTCACCAGGAAATGCCGTGCTTTTTTTTTTTTTTTGTGAAATGTCTCAGCACATAGATGGCTCTGCTAGTGGTTAGCCACAAAGGAGTTAATTAGTAGACCTTGTAACTTACCTGATTTCACCTTTCCTTGAGTTGTCAGGAAAAATATTTTTTACTAATGTTGTGAATAATGATGGTGTTATTTTTATTATAGACATTATAATTACTATAATGTTATAAACATTAGTAACAGCAAAATAAGATAATGTAAAATATTTTCATTAATAATTGAAAAGGGTAAATATGCGAGACAGGCAGTACTTGTGACTTAGTACAAGTGTAACCATCTACGTGTAAAAACAATTGATAAAGTACTCTCACAGTGGGCATGGCATGCACGTACATACCGTGCCCTTTGGCACTGGGTAAAGAAACAACTTCAATGTACAGACAAAATCTAACTAATCAACTTGTAGTAGCTTTCAAACTGGAACCCTGTCCCCAAAGTAAATTGGCCATATTCTATCCAGATCTTATGATTGCACTGTATCGAGTGCTGACCGTGACCTCTAACAAAGCCAGCAATCCTCACCCTCTTTCTTCTAATGAGATAAAGCTTGGACCAGTCCTTTGTGTGGCAGTTAGGGGCAGGGATCAGTGGTGGAAGTTGGGTGCAATAATATGATTTAGAAAGAGAAACTGACTGTTTTGTGGAAAGGTTGATTGATGAGCTAAGATAGTTTTTGCAATTGTTCAGATTACACTCCATCAAAGACCAACAGATCTCTCCACATACGTTTATCTGATGACCAAATGCCAGAAAGTCATCAAGCTTTATTTTGTCAAGATGTACAATATATAGAGGAGATTTTATTTACATTTGCTGGGGTACGAAGCAGGATGGCCTGCTCAGCGTCACTTATCTTAGCTGCACAGACCTAGATTCATTGAGTTTGAGAAGTGATTTTAGCATTACCCTAACATTCTCAATTTTTTTTTTAATACCTAGTAGTATATTTTGTATTCTAGTGGTTACTACATTGTTTTTGAACATTCACCTTTTCTATGCCAGGTAGTGTAGTTTTACTACACTACCTGGTAATCAGGTAATTGTAGTATCAAGCTATCCTTGTAATTTATACAAGATAGAAGCTGGACTTTCCTTTATCTGCCAACAATTTTAGAGTGAACAGAAGTGAGCATTCAAGGTTCTACCATATTTCATAAAGATCCTGGATGTTGTATATTAATGATAGGGTGGAAGGTCAGGAAGCATAGAAGTTGATTAGCTTAAGGCATATAGCAGATATACTGCGTGAATGTTGTTGTTGTTGTTGTTTTGGTGCAGTGATAGATGAAATGTAGTCAAATTCTTATTTTTATTTGTCTTTTTTTCCCTTTCTGTTACCCCATGCACCCTTACATCTTTAACAGCTTTTGGAATCAAGAGTATTGATAATATGAGTATGAATGACAGATGAAAGATAAAATGACTATACACAAAATAGATTTATTTACTTGAAGAATTGAAGATAAAACCCAAAACAATTTTGGGTATATATCATGTATATGTTCATATGTTCTGCAGGTTTGACTTGAGAACTATTTTATATAAAAACTATATAGTGTACCTTTATTGACTACATAGCACTAGTTTTGCTGCCTTTGGGAGTCTTGATGTACTTCACAGTAATATATTCAGAAGAAATGTTAAATATATATGTTACAACACTCAGGAGACATTCAGTACAGGAGATTGGATAATGTGCAAACTGATATTTTGAAGCACATGAGTGTATGAGGGATATTTAATCTCTACAAGTAGTATTAAGTTCATTATTAATGTAGTCATGTAACATGAAGTTGTTAGGTAAAATGATTAGTTCATTTTGCACAAGAGGAAAAATATGTAAGCTATAGGAATAGGAATGAACAAAAGGAGATTTGAAATAAGAATAAGCCTTGTGTAACTGAACACAACCATAAACACAGTAATGTACACACACAGATGAATTGGAACAGCTGTGATCATAGAGTAATAAAATGTGTTAGACGAGATGGCAGCAATAGTAGAATATATTTTGTTAATAGAGATGTTTAATTTTAACCTAAGTGCTGGTCAGTGGACTGGATTACCTTACCTCAGATTTATTGTATAAAATTTTCTGAGGATAGTTAAAACTTGGTGACTACCTTGGGGCCTGATTTTGATGATTTTTTCTGAGTTCTTATAATCCTGGCCAAATGTCTTTGAGTCTCAATTGTAACTTATTTGGATGACCATACCTCAGCTTTCTGTAGTCATTTGGCTTTGGCTTCTATCGTGTGGCCTCATTTGATGCTTTTTCCTATGTTTTTTTCATACTATTGAGAATTTCTTCAAGAAAAATTTTTGCTTTCCTAACTGATGAGGAGACTGGACTGAGTGGAAGCTGATTAATCCTTTATTACATCGACTATATTGCATTTCATCTCTGCATAAGTGGTTTGACCATATTACTCTTCAATCAAATAGCATGATTCTTACGTAAATGAATTGAAAAACAAGGTCAATCCCTGTGTTATGGTCACATTCAGCTAGGGCAAATTGAAAATTATATTCTTGTAGCCGACAAAACAGTCGCTGGTACAAGAAATAATCTGCAGATGTAAATGGAAAATACCACAAAGAAAGGAAAAATTATCAGGGGAAGCGCCACTCACAGCCTAAGTCCACTCGATGCTCCCAAGTTTCAGCTCTTATCTTGACGTTGATATTGAGGTGAAGACAATACTCACTGGGGGTTGTTGGACCCTCCCCTCAGGCAGTAGCCTAAGGGTACACCCAGTCAGGGCAACTTAGATCATTGAATAAATTTTATGATATGGAGTGTGTCTACTGGAAAGAAATGCAGTTATTATAATGTTTTTTTCTCTGTATAGGCTATTTCATTCAAAAAAATTCTTTCAGTTATATTAATTGCATGTCTAGAATCAACAATAAAATAAAGTAACCAAAATTTATGCAATGCATTTATAATTTACACAACTTACATTATGACCTGAGAGCCAGTTGGTGTGCAAGTGCCTAAAAGAATTACTGCTAGGGTTTTGGTGCAAATGTACTGAGAGATTAAGCTAAATAACGATATAAAAAAGATCACATACAATTTTACCAAGTCACTCACTGCCATAGTTCTCCAAGGTTCTTAGTAAAGGTATCCTCAATAGTTGATAAAAGGAGAGTCTGTGATATCTCTGATAATCAAATTGGAATTACACAGGTTTTGCAAGAAAGGAAACCTAGCTTGAATTTTTTTTATTGTTTATATTTAATGCCTTTTTTTTTTGCTATACATTTATAATAATAGTAAGATCTCTTTTGTCATTCATTGCAGATGGCACGTAAGCGTGAAGAGAGAGCTATTAGAAATGCACAGCGGGCAGCTCGGAAAGCCCGTGCTTCTCAAAGTGGGCAAGACCCAAGCTTCGTTTCCTTGAAGCAGCAGTTGGCGGCCATGGGACTAACCCTAAGAGAAATACCTGGAGATGGGTTAGTCTTCACTGAAGATATTTCGAATCTTTTATTTTTCTCTTTTTATGATATAAAGCTATAATATGTATATTTAAAATACCATGATTTTACATAGTAGTCTGCATTTTAATGTTTTATTTTTGGAGGATTTGTATTACTTGAAATATATATGTTAGAGTATACATAGGTTATGCTTTATATTTATTGTTTATCTAGATTATGCTTTATATTTAATGTTTTCCATCTAGAAAGTTTTGGTATTCTATATTTATTTAGTTATATGTATTTATTTTACATTATATAATACTTCAGTTATATATATGAAAAGTGACTAAAATCAAGTCTTTCGTGTTCCAGAAACTGTTTATTTCGTGCACTAGGAGATCAGCTAGATGGAACGCCAAACACACACCAAAAGCACAGACAAGATGTTGTTGCTTACATGCGACAGCATCGCAGTGACTTTGAGCCTTTCGTTGAGGATGATGTCCCATTTGATAGGCACTGTAAGTCAGCGTTTTATTTATTATTTAGTTTTTAAACAACAGATCTGTTTAAACATAGGAATTCAAATTGATTGTTAACTTCACTCTAACCAAAAAAATGTGTTAAAGAAGAGCAGTACATTCTACTTCGGAAGTTTTTATGTGAAAGATGTTTAAGTTCTCCAGAAATATGAAGGTGAAATGTTTTTTATGATAGCATTACACACATAAGATACAAGTTAAAGCTCTGCTTGAATTATTTCTGGTCAATTTAACATAAGATGTATATTGAAATATCACAGAATTGATATACTAACTTTTGAAGGAAACAACTGTTCTTTTTGATAAATTTCCAGTTGCTGTTTTCTCTATTTTCTTCATCAAATACTGGATTACTGATCATGATATGTACCAGAGAAAAAACAAAATTTGCTGATTAAAGCACAAAAGTCTACAGTAGCATATTACCAATTGAGAAAATACTATATAATTATGTTCCTATATCCTATATTACACTGCAGTATCATAAATACTTAATTTGTCCAATAGTATTATCACAAAACTCACTAGAATATATGTACAGAATATAAATTTTGTTTAAAATACAATGTGCTTTTTTTGTAATTGGTATTTTTCAAATACCTTAGGTAATTAAAAGAACAAGTACAAGTAATGTTGAATTTTTAAACTCCAAGTAAAAGTACATATATATGAAAATCAATACGCAAGTCCAATTACAGGTACAAGTACATGTACTTGGACCCTACCCTGCCACAAGGAGTCAGTTATTAGTCATGCCTATCTCACATGTTTACCCCTTTCTTTGATTCTTTTTTATTTTTTATTGTTATTAGAATGGTTAAAGCGATTTGCAAATTTGAATCAACACATGTAAGTATTTGGGTGTACTTTAATTCCATTATTCTTTCAGTGAGCAACTTGGCTGAACTTGGAACTTATGCTGGGAACGACTGTATTGTTGCTTTTGCACGCCTTCATGAAGTTAACATTGTAATTCATCAACTAAATGCTCCCCTTTGGCAGGTAAGGGAATGAACATATATTGGGTGCAAATTTGTGTAGATATCAATTTGTATGTATATGCATGGTGGGTGAGGGTGTGAGAGTGGAAGGGAATGGCGGTGTTAAGACCGTGAGTGTGGGTATGTGTGTGCATACTTGCATGCATGAGTGCAATGCCAGTGTGTGTATGCATGTGCCTTCTTTATATGTTTCTTATTGTTTAGCAGTCTAATTATATATCTGCATCTGCAAGTTCCTGCAGGATGCAGATGCAGGACTCGTGATAAGGCTTAGACATCCTGTAATAATCCATTGCCTTTCCTTATATTTCATGTCTTTGTACTTTAGGCCAGTATGCATTAATATGTTTAAGGAATTATAATTATTTTTATTATTAACTGTAATTATGATATTATTTTCATGTTTATATATTTAAATTCAGTCTGATTCTTAATTGATTTATTTTATTTCAGATTTCTGGAATTGAAGGTAAAAAAATATTCGCGAACTCCACATATCATATCATAATGGTGATCACTACAATAGTGTGCGCAGAACTGGAGATGTAACAACCAGTCCTGCAAGCATCAAGTTAGCTGTAAGTAAATGATATTTTTTTTGCAGTTTACCTTATCATTGTATTTTTTGTCACTCTGCTTTGTTCTTGTTCTCTTCCTCCTCCTCCTCCTCTTTCTCCTCTTCCTCCTCTGTCCTCCTCCTCTTCCTCTTCCTCCTCCACCTCTTCCTCTTTTCTCCCACCTCCTCCTTCTCCTCTTCTTCCTCTTCTTCTCGTCCTCCACCTCCTCTTCCTCCTCTACCTCCTCTTCTTCCTCCTCCTCCTCTTCTTCTTCCTCCACCTCCTCCTTCTCCTTCTCCTCTTCTTCTTCTTCCTCCACCTCCTCATCCAATATCAGTACAAAATCACATCAACTTTTCTTCTCACTGCAGGTTCAGGAATCCTCAAATGATACCAAAGATAAAAAGAAGAACGGGAGCAAATCCCCCGAAAAGTCCTACAGTGATGACTACTGCCAGGACTATGGCCAGAGTATGGCCAGGACTATTCAGTTTGGTCAGGGGAGGGTTACGACTACTCAGAGCCAGTGTATGAAGGTCTCTCCAGGAGGAGCAGATGGTCATTGATAAGACAGGCTGTGAGGATCTGCAGCTGATCAGGTTTTCAGCTGGAGCCCATGAGTACGATGTGGAGGAAGCCATTGACTCTACACTCAGCTATGTTATCTCACAGCAGAAAGGTGTGTGTTGTGGTTCATATTCTATTTTGTGGCTGAGATTCCTGTGATTTTTATTACTGTTAAATTGTAGTTGAAATTATTTCAGTGTTACTAACCACTTTCTTTGTCATTGTTATCATTAGTCATAGATCACCTATAAGTGTTGTTTTTACTTTTATGGTCATCATTTTTAATAATACTTCCATCTTATGTGCTGCTGTCATTATTTAATCCTCCAGGAGAAAACCCTCAAATCACACTCAGCAGTAATGGCATATGGGGACCAAATGGGACCGGGACTCGCATATTTGGGGAGGGCGCAGCCACTCCCCTCGCCCCCCCAACATCCATCCATCCAGTTACCAAAAGAAGACAGCACAGGAGAAGCTCCAGCAGCGCTTGCGCACACAGCCGGTAAGTGTGTGGGTCTTGGGTCATGGCTGGTTCCCTTAAGGACCAGTAGATATTGGTGGTGTAGTTATAATAGCTTAACATGTGTGTTTTTCTTCCTTTTTCTTGTATTTCTTTGTCTTGTTTACTTTTTTTCTTCTTTTTCTCCCCCCCCCTTCCTCCATCACATCATTTTCCCCACTTCCTCTTCCACTTCCTTTTCATCATTCTCTCTTTCCTACTTCTCTTTCTTATTTTTTTTCATCCATCTCTTCCTCTTACTCCTCCTCTGTCTTTGCCTTCTTCTTCTTCTTCTTCTTCTTCTTCTTCTTCTTCTTCTTCTTCCTTCTTCCTTCTCTTCTTTCTTTTCTTCTTCTTCTCTTCTTCTTCTTCTCTTCTTCTCTTCTTCTTCTTCTTCTTCTTCTCTCCTCCTCCTCCTCCTCTTCCTCCTCCTCTTCTTCTTCCTCCTCTTCTTCTTCTTCTTCCTCCTCTTCTCTTCTTCTTCCTCCTCTTCTTCTTCTTCTTCCTCTTCTTCTTCTTCTTCTTCTTCCTCCTCTTCTTCTTCTTCTTCTTCCTCCTCTTCTTCTTCTTCTTCTTCCTCCTCTTCTTCTTCTTCTTCCTCCTCTTCTTCTTCTTCTTCTTCTTCCTCCTCCTCCTCTTCTTCCTCCTCTTCTTCTTCCTCTTCTTCTACTTCTTTTTCTTCTTCTACTTCTACTTCTAGCACTTTTTCTTCTTCTTCTACTTCATGTCTTCTTCTTGTACTTCTTGTACTTCTTCTACTTCTTTTTCTTTTGTTTTTATTTTTATTTTTTTTTTTACTATTTTTTTTATTTTTTCCCCTTGTCTTTGCTTTTTCTTTTTCTTTTTTTTTTCCTTTTCCTTTTTTTTTTCCTCCTCCTTCCTCCTCCTCCTCCTCCTCCTCCTCCTTTTGGATATGTTAAAATAAATTCATTTTGAAAACACATTTATAGCTTGAAACATGAACATTTGTATATACTGAAAATTTTCACATCCCCTCGGGCATTTTGTCTAACTCCAAACGCAAGGAGCTGAAGAAGCAGTTGAGGAAACAAAAAGCAATGACGGAAGAGGCAGCAGCAAGCAAGCTATGACTGGGTTTGACCCGACCTCAACCCCATGATGATCAGAGGTTATCATCGTCAAAGACATTTGGTTGCCTGAGTATTTAATTGATGTAGTGGTACGCAATACATAAAGATTAGATACTTACAAGATTTAGACATTAGCTATGAGTGCTGATGGTAAAAACAGATTGAAACATTACATGGATGAATTATTACTTTATAACTTTATATTAACTGATGGTGCATGACACATCAGTGTTTATTGTGATGTAAAAAATTAAAGAATTTAAATTGGAAGCTTTTTTGGGGAGGGAGGGGGGCAAAACTTGAACAAGATAGTAAATACTTTTTTTTGAGATGGTTGACATGCATTTATTAAATCTCATATTTCAATTGATACCTGTCAAGCAACAGATTTTCAAAGATAACAAAGCAGTAGATGAAGACATCTTTTCATTTAGCTTTGCCTTTGGCTCATAGCAGTCATGTGTGGAAATGATTGCACAAGGAAAAGAGGAAACAAGAAGAAATAATAAAAAAGACTAGTCGTGCAAATAAAAGTCACTGTTTCTTTATTTTAAGATGTTTATGAAGGATCTCTGCCCATTCAAACAATTAAGAAAAAAAAATAGAAACAGGCCTTTTGTTATTTTGTGAATCTTATTATTTGGTGGATCTTAAAGATAGTGTTTGAGATGGTTTATCTGCCTGTAGGTCTGTAGGTCTTGGGGAGGGTGAATACCCTTTGCAGAAATAACCATAAAAGTAAAGGAAGAAGGATATATCATATAGGTAAGTAAAAATCATTTAGAATATAAATTATAATTATAATAGTAATAATTATTTTAGTTGTTTTTCCATGCTGTTGACTTATTTGTGAGTATAGGTCTTAAATTCTTAAAGTATTACCAAAGAAGACAAAACAAAATTAGTTTTGTGCTTCAAGGGTTCAAAGCTGGTAAAGATACACCCTTTTTTATATTTTTCTGGTCTTTGTCTGTGATTGTACTTTAGGAAAGGGCTTTAATCAACTGTCCATTTGTTCTTCAGACTACCAGTTGTAAAGGAGACAAATATTGCAAACTATACTAAGACAGTAACTTGCTTATATACACCAGGTTGTTTCTTGTAATTTAATTCTCAGTAAAACTGCAGTAGATGAAACCAGTGAATGTGTATTTTATTTTATAATCATTGTAGGGCAGTTCTAATGTATTTATAAGACCTTCTAGTAGATCATATGTTTATTTGCTCTACATTTGATTACTTTAATGAGGTAAAAAAGTGGAAGGACCAAGAACATGTGCATCAACTTCTCATTTCTCAAGCCCGTGACTATGATATTAGTATCACCATATTTTGTCTCACCACTCACATTCACAAATATTTTTTAAACTCTTAAAAAGCAGAGTATTGTAGGACCTGTGATTATATTATCTCTTACTTCTTTTCTTGGGCAAGTGCTAAAACTCCAATTCAACAGCTGCTTGGTAACTGGCTAGTCCCTACTCTACTGCAGGTACTTTCCTCAAGATTTACGGGTTTTGCATTTTGGGTCACTGATTTCCCTGATCGGGACTTAATCTGGATACAGTGTGCTGTACTTTTTTTGTATGTGTATATTGAGGTGTATACATTTTGTTATACACAGTTGTGGGCTTTTAATGAATTGGATGAGACTGCAGTTGATTTTTCTGTGATATGAAAGAAATGGAAGTGTTTTGGGTTGCATTTTATATCTTCACTGTTTGGAATAATTATTTCACTGGTCAACAAGTAACTGCTGCAATTCAGAGCAATCTCTGCACGTTTCATATCCTCTCAAATTTATATTAAGTTTTTACTGTTAGTAGCCAGTTAACTTTAACTTACTTACCCTAATAAGGAGCATATAGCAGAGGATCTTGTTAAAGTTTAGAAAAGAGAAACAAAAAAAAAACAAAAAAAAGACATAATTAGGATAGCAAGTCTCTTGGAGATACTGAAAAAGGATTCTAAAAATTAATGCCTGTATTGATACTAGTAACATTTGAAATTGTCTTATATTTTTTTATTACATACTGTAACTTCTTGAAATTCTTATTCAAGATAGAGCAAATGTTCACTATAACACTCAGAAATTTTTCTTATGAGGTTTTATTCATAGAGGTCTGCTATTGAGTGACATGCATCTGCAACAAATTTACACAAGGCTGTATAACTGCAAATGAAGAATAACTTTTGAAAGCATTTGTTTTTTTTTACCCTTCAATACCCCCCCAATCCCTTGCCCGCTGTTGTCGTGGGGGGCTTAGGAGGCGGAGACTGGGACCCAATGATGGGGAAACTCCCCAACCTTGGGACTCAGCCCTCGACTCAACAAATTTTGCAGGGTCTTTTTTTCCTTCCCACTTTTCGTTTCTGTCCCTTCACCAAACCCTTCTACTATCCACCTCCTAAGGTGTGAGAGCCGTGCTGAAAGGATAAAAGGGCTGACTTTGTGCCAGTCCTGAATGCCCTGAGGGAGCCATGGGCAGGGTATTCCCCTGATTTAGTTACCTAGCCCTTACCCATAAAGGGGACCCTGAGGGTGGACTGTTTTTATCCCCAAACATAATCCAGGCTTACCATGGCCAGTAATGAAATCTATCCCCACTATTAGGGGCAATGAGGCTTGCCCCTTTATCAAATAGCCCCAACGATGTAACCCACCCGATTCCCTGACCCCAGGCTCTCCTTTGACCACGCTCCAAACACTGCAATAACTACCCCCTCATCATGCCTACTAGTAAAGTAGCCAAAAATCAACCCTTAAGGAACATTTCCACTCTCCCAGCACGCTCAACTTCAACACCTCTACCCCCACAACCTCCAACATCACCACCCCATCCTCCCTTAATTAATACCTTCCCAGCCTTATTGCCCACCTCCCCATAACACTACCTCCCTCAACACTACTCCATCGTCACGCCCCCGCCCTTCTACTACCCCTATCACTACAACAATTTTTAAATACCCTCTTCAGCGCAGCCAATGGGACCGATTTTTCGTGATCCTCCCACAGCTCCTACTCTGACAACACCCTTCTCTTCCAACAATGTCCCCAAAAAACAAGTAGGTAAAGTCTCTTTCCGTAGCCGACCCGACCGCTCCCGTCTTGTCATAGTAACATCCGAAAACCAAGCTATAGCATTAACAACTAACATGACCTATAGGGTACCCCATCCTTGCAGAACCCCATCCAACCCCTCAATACTTGCACCGGAACAGTTTAAATCTCCCCAGCAAATTGCCCAATCTATGACAAATTGGGTCAGACTGTGGAGGAGACCTACTTGCCTGTCTCACAACTATGATGCAACATCAGTACAATGCACTCCATTCCCCCCAGAGGTCATCGAAAGAAACCCCTAACATAGCCAAAATTACCTTCCTAGACATGCCCTTTCCCCTCTAATGCCCTACATGGGAGGAGAATCCCTCCCTGTTCGTCCATACCAACCTCCTCCACGTCACAAACCCAGCCAAACATTGCCGTTCCACAGCCAGATGCCCACTATGTGCCCAACCTGGCCTTTACCGATCTAACTGCTTGCACAATCACGCCATGTGCCAACTGTGGCGGCCCCCAAAATGTATTTTATAGGGGCTGCCCCCACCTAAAAATTTTGAGTCTGAGGTAGCAACTCTCAGTTTCAAACTTGGACTCACACTACGTGAAGCCAGACAAGAAGCACGTCGACGTGGCTTCTCTCTTACTCCTTACTCCAGTAATACTGCTCATTCTATCAATTCTCCTAAACCCCCCCCCCCTACATCTAACCCCCCTCTTCTACTCCTTACTTCCCCAGTCAAACTTTTTTTGCCATCCTAAATCCAGACACTCAATCTCTACTACAAATATTTCAATCACCATTACAACCCCAACCCCTTTCCCCTCTCCCCTCGACAACCCGTAACAGACAGAACAACGTTCCTTTGCCCCTACGCTTGAGACAACCAATCCCTCTTCCTTTCCCCCCCTCACAAGAAAACCTTTATCCCCCAAAACTCCCCAACCAACTCCTCAGAAGAAACTATTGAAATATTCAAGATTACTTAATGAATAGTGACACTCAACCTCCAAATCTTACAAATCCTGCTCCTTTCACATTCCAAGTAACTGCTGATATCCATCCTCCTCCTAACGATATCCCCCCTACACCCTATCCTCTTAACCCCTCCCAACACGCCCATCCCCCCGACCCAGCCCCGCCCACATTAACCCCCCCACCATCCCTTTTATCCCTTCCATTCCCTCCTGGATCACACGTGAAACCCTTATGTAACCCTCCACCATCCCCTCTATCCCTTCCACTCCCTTTCCCTTTATACACACGTGAATCCCTTATGTCACAAGTATCCCCTTCCACAGACCCTCTGTCTCCTAATTTCCCCTCCTAGTAGAACACCAACTCCCACACCTCTCCCATCTCAGACCTCTCGGTCCTCATCCCACCCTCTAGCTGCTTCCTCCTCTTAATCTCCAATACGTACTACAATCTATATCACTAAAGTATAACTATCCTTCATTGGAATATTCGCGGTTTCCGCTCCCACAGATCTGCCTTTGTCATATCCTTTCATCTTATAACCCTCTATTGTATGCCTTGAAGAGGACCTTTCTTACACATCCTCCAATACCAATCCCATTATCATTTTGTCTCTTCCCCACATTCCCTTTATGTCTCGTCCATACTTTTCCTCTGCTTTCCCCACCTATCCTCCCTTCCCGACCTCCCAACCTATCAACATCCTTACGAAACCCACACTTTCTGTTTCAACAACCTATTCTCTTTCCTCAAACGCATACTATCCTCCATCTAATCTAACTCCTTACCACACCCGACTCTAACCCTTTCACTCACCAAATTCCTTTGCCCACTTAGACACTAATCACTAACTCAACCACCCTTTCCCTAACATTAACTATAGTGCTACATGCCTTAGATGTCCCAGCCATTTATCTTTCTTTTACCATTAACCATTAACCATTCTCAAAAATCGGGTTTTTCAGACCTCCTCTCCAGAAACTCTTGAAGACACCCCAAACTTTTTAAACAGGACTCATCCACCCTCCAACCCCCCATTTTCTTTCGCTCTACATTGGAAGTATTTGTAGATATCCATCCTCTTCCTCCCACTCCCCGAAAAGCACCCCATTCCTTCTTCTCCATGTACATCACCATTCCCTCTGCCTTTCCCATTACCCTTATCACTCCCACTTGCTCACGTGACTCACAACAGATCCCTCCCCTCTTTACATTCTTCCCGACAATTCACCACCATCCCGTGTTCCCTTATCTCATTCTCTACATTTTTCTCCTACTTTTATAACTATCAATTTCTACCTGCATTACTCGTTAATGTTTCATAATTGCTGTTTTGCAGTTTTCCTCGTTAACTCCTTTCTACCTTTTCGCCACATTACATTACCATAGTGCTATTGACCTTTAATGTTTATCACATTGATTTCTTCTAACAATTACCTTCTCGTGTCATACTAGGGAACTGGTGTATTCATAAAATCCTTCTTTTCAAACATACCTTTTGCATCAAAATTGGTTCTTCCCACCAGGCAGCGTGTTTAGCACCACTAGTGGTTAACGGTTTAGTTTCAATATTGCCACTAGGTATCCAATCCTCTTAGTGTGTGGAGACTTGGCCATCTATACCTCGGGCCCTTCCATACCTACTCTCCGACAACTCTTTCAGTCTGCAACATTTTTATCTTTTCTTGGCCATTGATCATGGCTTTCGCTGTTCCACCACCAATCCTTCATTTGTGTTGCGGCATGACTGCAAGGCAGAAATGAGTTTAGCAAAAGAAAAGGGGGTATTATAAGAGAGGGGAGTGCGTTCTTTGGCTGTTTTAATGAATGAGAAGTGGGTGGAGATGAGAGCCACTACTGACCTGCTTGAAATACGCAGTTCAGTAGCACTTTTAAAAGATCAGAGATGAGGGTATTACGGATATGGAAGACGGGCAGGTAGTTTCCTTAATAATTTATGGATTCTTCAACAGACTGCAGAAATAGGGGTAGATCATGTAACTTAAGAAATATAATTTCACCTGCTGGTTGTAACAGATTGATTTATTTATTGAAGAAAAAAAAATCTACGGCGACATTTAAGGTCTATAACGGCGTATTCAAAATACAGCGATAGGTTGGGGTCAATAAGGCGATGTTTGTGGATTTCCAAATGGTTAATGGTCAAAGCAAATAAATATGGCCTATACCTTAGGTCATATATCATTATGATGAAGTGGCGAAAAGGGTAAGAAATTGCTATGATTAGGATAAGTGGACAGAAGAAGGAGACGAAGAAAGGAAAGGAGAGTAGAAAAGACCATTGCAAAATTAGCTGAGGCGAGGGCTGAGCTCCAAGTAGGGGTGATCCCCTACATTGGGACTCAGTCCTCGTCTTTTGAGCCCCACACGACGACAATGAGTAATAGAGGTTCGTATTGTGCGGCGTAGTCGAGCGGGTGCTCTTTTAAATGTGATAAGGACATTTGGATGTATATGATCGGGAAGTTCAGGGAATGGATGTAAAGGCAGCATTCAGACAATGACTGTGAATGTTTACAAAATAAAATTAATATGCTACCATCACATGACTTATATCACTATAGAAAGGTGAGTAAATGGACTAAGGTAGGGATTACCAAGGGTAATTAGGTCAAAGTTGTCAAGGAAGAACTGGGATTCTATAGGGAAGGTAGTATTAGAAAAAGGGAAAGGGGGTTTAAGGCGACTAGATCACAGTTTCAGGAGAAATGTTGTGAAGTGGAATCCGGGGATGGGGTTTGTAACAAAGAGTAAATGGGGAAGGATGATGCAAATGAAGCATGGGGGAACGGGATATATTGGAAGGTAGTGGGGGGACAGCAATAGGAGGGGATGGATATCGACATTTTACTTGAGTGCGAGGGAATGGGAACAGAGAGATGGAAGATGGATGAGTGTTATCTTGGGTCATGATTAGATACTTTTGTATGTCTTCGAGAGTTCCTGAAGTGGTTTTGGTTGAGGAGGTCTGAGAACAAAGTTTTTTTCTTATGAGAGGTAGAGCAAGAGGTAGGTTGGCAAAAGGGTGTGGTAGGGAACGTTTAGATTGTTTGCTACTGGAGGAGGGGGGAGGCTCGGGGCACTGGTAGAGATAGGGGTGGTCTGGATTTAAGAATTACAAAAGAATTTTATTGGGAGAGGAATGGGGTAGACGTGGAGGATGGGGGGGGGGGTTAATGTAAACAGTTAGAAAGTAAAAAGA